>NW_026708994.1:0-172500 GCF_030490865.1 Poecile atricapillus | reverse complement strand
GGGGGCCGTGCGGCGTGACGGACAGCTGCGGGGCGGGGCCGGGGGCGGTGCGGCGTGACGGACAGCTCCGGGGCGGGGCCGGGGGCGGTGTGGCGTGACGGACAGCTCCGGGGCGGGGCCGGGGGCGGCGCGGCGTGACGGACAGCTCAGGGGCGGGGCCGGGGGCGGCCGGGCGTGACGGACAGCTCCGGGGCGGGGCCGGGGGCGGTGCGGCGTGACGGACAGCTCCGGGGCGGGGTCGGGGGCGGCGCGGCGTGACGGACAGCTCCGGGGCGGGGCCGGGGGCGGCGCGGCGTGACGGACAGCTCCGGGGCGGGGCAGGGGGCGGTGCGGCGTGACGGACAGCTCCGGGGCGGGGTCGGGGGCGGCGCGGCGTGACGGACAGCTCCGGGGCGGGGCCGGGGGCGGCGCGGTGTGACGGACAGCTCTGGGGGTGGTGTTTCGGGGTTTTGTTGATGTAATTGGGCTGGTGGTTTTTTGTGGAGCCGTGTTGGGGCAGGGATTAGTCACAGGGGATGGGTCGTGTGCAGGGGGAGTGCTTGTGGTTGGCTGAGTCATTTGTGACTGGGTGTTTGTGGCTGGGGGTGTATCAGGGGTGGGTGCTTGGGAATGGGGGGTGTAGTGGTGGGGGGAGTGCAGGGGCGGGGGGAGTGCTTGGGGCTGGGGGGTGCAGGGGCGGGTAGTGAGTGATTGGGGAGTGGGTGTTTGGGGACTGGTTAGTGGTCTGTTATGTGGTGGTACGAGGCCGTGGTGCTGTGAGAGGGCTAGGGGGTGGGTATAGTGTGGGTGTGTATGGGTGGGGACCCCCTATATAGTATATGTACTATAAAGAAAAAGAATAAAAACTATAAGTCTGGTGCAGCAGTAGAAGGTTTCGTGCTCCCGGGGAGTAAATGGTATCTATTTATAATCAAGATTTATTTTGTTTATTTACTCCCCGGGAGCATGAAAGGTTCTACTGCTGCTTTTTTTCAACTTTAAAGCTAGAAAGCCAAACACAAAGTTAGAAGAGAAAGGAGTTTGAGTTGATCATTTCTTTTCGCTCAAACTTAAAGTTGGAGTGAAAAGAAAGGATGAACTCAAGTTTGAGAGAAAAGAAAGGTTCTTTTCTCTGTAACTCAGAGTTAGAGGGAAAGGAAATAGAGAACAAAAAGAAATAAAGTCTAAGTCTAAGGCTGAGTTACAGAGAAAAGGGAGAGAGACTTAGAGTGGAAAGAAAGAGAGGGACAGTGCAAAGAAACAGAGAGGGAAAGGAAACAAAGTTAGAAGGAAAACAAAGTTAGAAGGAAAACAAAGAGAGGGAGAGGGGAACAAAATAAAAACTCTATTTCCTTTCCCTCTGAGTGAGAGAGAAAAGAAACAGAGTTAAAGTGGAAAGAAAAAGAAGAGAGGGATGGGGGAAAAGAAACCAACTCTCTTTCTTTTCCATCTAACTCGGAGGTAGAGAGAAACAAAGCAGAGAAAATTCCTGTTCACTGTAACTGAGTTACAGTGGAAAGAAATCAACTCCGTTTGCTTTCTGTCTAACTCGGAGCGAGAGGGAAAGAAAACAAAGTTGGAGGGAAAAGAAAACAGCTCTACTTCTTTTCTGTCTAACTCAGAGGTAGAGAGAAAGGAAACGGAGGCGATTCCTGGTCACTGTAACTGAGTTACAGTGGAAAGGAATCGACTCCGTTTGCTGTCTGTCTAACTCGGAGCCAGAGGGAAAAGAAACAGAGGAAGGGTGGAGACAAACCGACTCTATTTCTTTTCTGTCTAGCTCAGAGGTGGAGAGAAAGGAAACAGAGACGATGCCTGGTCCCTGTAACTCAGAGTTACAGGGGAAAGGAATCGACTCCATTTGCTGTCTGTCCGACTCGGAGCTAGAGGGAAAAGAAACAGAGTTGGAGAGAAAAGAGACAGAGGGAGAGTGGAGAGAAACCGACTCTATTTCTTTTCTGTCTAACTCAGAGGTAGAGAGAAAGGAAACGGAGACGATTCCTGTTCACTGGAACTGAGTTACAGTGGAAAGGAATCGACTCCGTTTGCTGTCTGTCTAACTCGGAGCTAGAAGGAAAGGAAACAGAGTTGGAGGGAAAATAAAGGGTTGGAGTCAGAGAGCAAAGAAACAGAAAAATAGAGGAAGTGACAGACAGAAATAAGGTTAGAAAGAGACAGAAAAGCAAGAAATAGAATGAAAATAATGACTACACCACACCAAAGACACAGGGGTTGGGGAGGAGGGGGTGGGGGGGATCATCTTTATTAGGGGTGAGGCAACTTTATTGAATGAATTTATTTACAGTACAGAAAAACACATAGAAACTGGATACAAATGCATTACAATACAATACAATTGCTGTACACGCTGAAAAACTCCTAATTCACATACAGAACAATACAGAGAAACACAGCAGCAAATACAGAACAATACAAGCCAAATACATATTAACGTAATATAACCATTTCTGAAAAGGACAATACATGCTGTTTCATTATTACCGCTCTCCCAAACCACAAGGAGCACGCAGAAAACACAATACTCATTCGCCACAGAAGCCGGCTTCTGCTCACACACACGCTCACCTTCGCTCTCCTCTCGACCGCCCCGTTATAACCCTGCCGGCGGCGGTCCTCGGGAACGTGGTTCCCGGGAGCCTCGAAATCGGCCTGCCTGACGAAAACCCCGGTCCGGGGCCAGTCCGTGCCCAAACTTAGGCGATGACTGTCGCCTCGCGGACCGGCCGGGACCGAGGAAAAAAAACCCCAGCTGGGAGGGAAAAAAAAAAAACCCCCCAGCTGGGGATTTTTTATTCTAAATTTAAAAGTGAATTTAAAGTCCTGAAAAGCAATACACACAAGGTTAGAACCCCACAACACACACCCCTCCTACCCCACAGGGAACTCGGTTCCCGGAGGCCTCGAAATCACCCTGCCTGACGAAAACCCCGGTCCGGGGCCGGTCCGTGCCCAAACTTAGGCGATGACTGTCGCCTCGCAGACCGGCCGGGACCGAGGAAAAAAAACCCCAGCTGGGAGGGAAAAAAAAAAAACCCCCCCAGCTGGGGATTTTTTATTCTAAATTTAAAAGTGAATTTAAAGTCCTGAAAAGCAAAAGCAATACACACAAGGTTAGAACCGCACAACACACACACACACACACACACCCCTCCTACCCCACGGGAACTCGGTTCCCGGGGGCCTCAAAAATCAGCCTGCCTGACGAAAACCCCGGTCCGGGGCCGGTCCGTGCCCAAACTTAGGCGATGACTGTCGCCTCGCAGACCAGCCGGGACCGAGGAAAAAAAACCCCAGCTGGGAGGGAAAAAAAAAAAAACCCCCCCAGCTGGGGATTTTTTATTCTAAATTTAAAAGTGAATTTAAAGTCCTGAAAAGCAAAAGCAATACACACAAGGTTAGAACCGCACAACACGCACACACACAAGCACACCCAGACCCACCGACTCTCACAGACAGACACGCTCTGACACACAGCGGGAGACTCTAACTCACACAGTGACCGCAACCCTTATTTGAAACACTGTGCTGAACAAAATGCCCCGAAACATCTTCTCGCTGCTGCTTCTCAACATCAAATGGTAGATCCTCAGAAAATAGGCATCAGAGACCTGCAAGACAACACAAGGTGGTCAGTGAGGGATTGTATGATAGCTATGACTCAGCCCCCCTCTAGGCCCACACATTTTATACACAAAAACCTCATAGAAAAGAGGAACTATAACCTTTTATACCTGTTCTACCTAACTCTAACTATGGGCCAGGGCAGGGCAGCTCCAAACCAATGCATTTTACAGAGGCGAGCACAGCACAAGGCACTTTTTACAGAGGCGAGCACAGCACAAGGCACTTTTTACAGAGGCGAGCACAGCACAAGGCACTTTTTACAGAGGCGAGCACAGCACAAGGCACTTTTTACAGAGGCGAGCACAGCACAAGGCACTTTTTACAGAGGCGAGCACAGCACAAGGCACTTTTTACAGAGGCGAGCACAGCACAAGGCACTTTTTACAGAGGCGAGCACAGCACAAGGCACTTTTTACAGAGGCGAGCACAGCACAAGGCACTTTTTACAGAGGCGAGCACAGCACAAGGCACTTTTTACAGAGGCGAGCACAGCACAAGGCACTTTTTACAGAGGCGAGCACAGCACAAGGCACTTTTTACAGAGGCGAGCACAGCACAAGGCACTTTACAGAGGCGAGCGCAGGCGATGTCTGCCGGGTGAACGTGGCGATAGCCGCGGGGACGCGAAGGCCGGTTCCTCGGACGAAAAAATCCACGACGACGTTGAGAGGCTGAGACGGCCGACGACGTGAAACGCGAGAGCGTGGGAGGATGGATTGGAACTGCCCTGCCCGGCAAAAGCTCTGGGGAGCTCGAAAAGAAACCCTCTCCCTTGGCTTCAGAGGGGCCCACCCCACTACAGCCCTGTCCTGTACCTTAACTTTAAATTGGCTCCACTGATTATAAATGCTTTTCCCCTGATCCCAACTTCCACCTGTGACGCTTACCTTTTGTAACGTAATAGGACAAGACCCATCCTCGATAGGATGCGTACGTCGAGACGTCCCCCGCGCCGCCTTCGGTGCGGCCGATCGCAAACTTCGGCTCTGCCTCTCTGCACGGAACCTCGGACAAAACAGAAAATATGACTGGCACCGTCCGCAAGGTGGAATTCCTGATGCGGTTCCTTTATTCCATCTTGGACTACGAAAGCTTGTCAGCCAACCAGGGACTTAAACAGAAGAAGAACCACTCAGTCCCACCTCTCGTACTCAAAGATCCCCTGTAAAGTTCTGAAGACAGAGCCCTCAAATGAGTGTGGGGTGCTTTGCATCTAGGCGTGTGCAGTTTTTAAAAAATTCGAATCGCCTCCCTTGCTTTCTAGACACTGCTCACCGGCGTGGCAGGCTAGGGGCGGCTGAGGCGAAACGTCTTTGCCCGAGACTGAGTGCACAACAAATCTGCAACCCCTTCTGTCTCTCAGAATCCTGTCCGTGACACCGATTCGTGTCGGGATCCACGAGGTGGGATTTGTGATCTGGTTCTTTCATTCCATCTTAGAGAACTAAACATTATCAGCAAACAAGTACTTTAAACAGAAAAATCAGTCAGTCCAAACTCTTGTACTCAGATATCCCTTGTAAAATTCTGAAGACAGAGCCCTCAAACGAGTGTGGGGTGCTTTGCATCTAGGCGTGTGCAGTTTTTAAAAAATTCGAATCGCCTCCCTTGCTTTCTAGACACTGCTCACCGGCGTGGCAGGCTAGGGGCGGCTGAGGCGAAACGTCTTTCCCCCGATACTGAGTGCACGACAAATCTGCAACCCCTTCTGTCTCTCAGAATCCTGTCCGTGACACCGATTCGTGTCGGGATCCACAAGGTGGGATTTGTCATGTGGTTCCTTCCTTCTGTCTTAGAGAACTAAACATTATCAGCAAACAAGTACTTTAAACAGAAAAATCAGTCAGTCCAAACTCTTGCATTCAAATATCCCTTGTAAAATTCTGAAGACAGAGCCCTCAAATGAGTGTGGGGTGCTTTGCACCGAGGCGTGTGCAGTTTTTGAGAAATTCGAATCGCCTCCCTTGCTTTCTAGACACTGCTCACCGGCGTGGCAGGCTAGGGGCGGCTGAGGTGAAACGTCTTTCCCCCGATACCGAGTGCACGACAAATCTGCAACCCCTTCTGTCTCTCAGAATCCTGTCCGTGACACCGATTCGTGTCGGGATCCACAAGGTGGGATTCGTGATGTGGTTCTTTCATTCTATCTTAGAGAACTAAACATTATCAGTAAACCAGGGACTTAAACACCAAAACACACTTAGAGCTTGCACCCACCTGTCCTCTGGCATCCTGGGCTGGGATATCTTGCAAGTAGACCACCTAACATAAAAAAACAAGGGATTAAAGTTATAGCAGAAAATGAGACCCCAGCAAGAACAACTGCTTCTCTCCACCGACCGAGGCTCACCTTCACAATGCTTCACCTTCACTGCTGCTATCCGGCTTTACTTCCTGAAAAAAAATACAAAGAGCAGAGCTGTAACACAGTGACTGACTCCAGCCCCGCTGCAAAAGAAGAACCGTGACCGACCTTCTCGGGGGGATCCCCTCATCTGGGACGAGGCGCTCTGCCGGGAGGTCGATCCATCCGCATCTGAAAGAAAGTTAGGAAAAAAGTCAAAGTGCTGCAGGGTAACTTCACAGCTCCAGACACCTTCTGCCAACATAAGAATACTACCTAGACTCCAACTACAGCCCGTATTACGAGTCTCCACTTACAAGTGCCCGGGACTTGTCCTTGAACACCTGCAACGGGGCCGGGCGGCAGGGCAGAGCAGTTCCGGACCGAATACCCCCAGACACCCGTGACACGTGAGACGAGGGGACACGACAGGGAGAGAAAACTCTCTGAGACGAGAAAGTCCTCACGAGGACCGAGAGAATGCTGAACGAGATGACCGAGGGGGGACCGAAGGCGAGCCCGCCGGGCTCGGATGACCCCGGAGGAAAAAGATGCTAACGGAACGACTTATTCCGAGAACCGCGGAGACGGATGCCTGAGAATCCTGTGGCTGGAAGCCTCTGCCTGCCTTTGAATCGGCACAAGTCCTTATCCACTGTAAAGAAAGATGACTGCACACAGCTGTCAACACAGCTGAGAACAAGACCTAAGAAGACATCCGATCGGATGCTTCTGAAGAGAGATGCGATTCCGACGCCTGTCCGAGCTCCCGAATCAAAACTTCGCCGGCGTCGGCCCCGGGCCGAGGAACGCAAAGATGGGAGATGACCGGAAGGACCCCGGGGTTTCTCAAAAGCCCCTGGGAGGACTAAGGCAAGAGACATGTTACACGAGATGCGCGGAAGACACGGAAGGCACGAGAGACATGTGACGACACACCCTGGGACTGCTCTGCCCTGCCCGCCTCAGCGCTGCGAGCCAAAGTGAGGCTTTCCCTCGATGGGGCCTATGGGGTCATTTCTAGAGCCTCCCCATCCCCAAAGCTCACTCAAAAACCCAAACCGATCCGAGTCCCGACCCGCCGCCCTGCTTTGATCCCCTCTGCGGGCTCCGCTTATCTCTCGGGTGGCTGAAGACGTGAGTCACGGCGAGAGGCCGGTCGGGGGCCAAACGAAGCCACCTCGCCATCTGGGAAGTTCTTCTCTCGCCGGGCTGTTGTCTCAGACAAGTATCATCACCTATGATAAAGAAAACCAAATATAAGTGCAGAATCTTAGTGGCATATTCACCAAAACCCAACTATGCTCCTACTCACCGTCTCTTAGGAACGCCCGGGTCCTCGGGCCGCACGCTTCGGCCACGCTACGAGGCGGACGCCGTCGTCGCGGGGCACGCCTAGAATAAACGGAGAGGAGGCGATGCGGCGTCGCTAAAAGTTGAGCGCGCCGTCGCCGCTCCTCCCGACGCCCCCGACTCACCGCGACTCCTCGGCCGTGGCTAAAGGCTACCCGGACCACACCTTCAGGTGGACGAGGTCGAGGCTTCGTCACGGACTCCGGTAACGTTTGCTGGGGCTCACCGGAGAAGCAAACCGGGTCTCTTGGCATGTCAGTGAGGGGGCCTCAGCACAACATCAGGAGGCAGCCTAGAACACACAAACAAGCAGGAATGCTGGAAGTTGCACCAGAAACTGAGACCCCAGCAAGAACAACTGCTTCTCTTCACCGACCGAGGCTCACCTTCACAATGCTTCGCCTTCGCTGCTGCTATCCGGCTTTACTTCCTAAAAATAAAGACAAAGAGCAGAGCTGTAACACAGTGACCGGTTCCAGCCCCGCTGCAAAGAAAAACCGTGACCGACCTTCTCGGGGGGATCGCCTCATCTGGGACGGGGCGCTCTGCCGGGAGGTCGATCCATCCGCATCTGAAAGAAAGTTAGGAAATAAGTCAAAGTGCTGCAGGGTAACTTCACAGCTCCAGACACCTTCTGCCAACATAAGAATACTACCTAGACTCCAACTACAGCCCGTATTACGAGTCTCCAATTACAAGTGCCCGGGACTTGTCCTTGAACACCTGCAACGGGGCCGGGCGGCAGGGCAGAGCAGTTCCGGACCGAATACCCCCAGACACCCGTGACACGTGAGACGAGGGGACACGACAGGGAGAGAAAACTCTCTGAGACGAGAAAGTCCTCACGAGGACCGAGAGAATGCTGAATGAGATGACCGAGATGGGACCGAAGGCGAGCCCGCCGGGCTCGGATGACCCCGGGGGAAAAAGATGCTAACGGAACGACTTATTCCGAGAACCGCGGAGACGGATGCCTGAGAATCCTGTGGCTGGAAGCCTCTGCCTGCCTTTGAATCAGCACAAGTCCTTATCCACTGTAAAGAATGATTACTGCATACAGCTGTCAACACAGCTGAGAACAAGACCTAAAAAGACATCCGATCGGATGCTGCTGAAGAGAGATGCGATTCTGACGCCTGTCTGACCTCCCGAATCGAAACTTCGCCGGCGTCGGCCCCGGGCCGAGGAACGCAAAGATGGGAGATGACCGGAGGGACCTGGGGTTTCTCATAAGCTCCTGGGAGGACTAAGGCAAGAGACATGTTACACGAGATGAACGGAAGACACAGAAAGTACGACAGACAAGTGACGACACACCCTGGGACTGCTCTGCCCTGCCCGCCTCAGCATTGCTAGCCAAAGTGAGCCTTTCCCTCACGGTAGCCCCAGAGACCAGTTCTCAAACCTCCCCCTCCCCATAGCTGACTCAAAACCCTAACCGGTGTGAATCCTAACCCACTGCCCTGCTTCGATCCCCTCTGTGACCACAGCCCTTGACTTATCTCTCCGAAGCGAATCCATCGGAGAGACCGATCTGCTGCTAAGGAAAGCTGCCGCAGCGGTTCCCTTTTGTGTCACGATGAATCTGCTGAGAGAATCTGAAGTATCGCGCTTGACGTGACCTAGAACTTCAGGAAACTGCACTCCTCCTAAAAAAAAAACCCAAACAGAAGAATCATTATAAAAGCATCTTATCACCCCTGGACTCCCAACCCAAAATCATGAACTTAAATACTCCCTGTGTTCAATAATGTTTTCTTCAAGGTGTTTTCAAAACCTCTGCTGCTTCAAATGCCCAAAAGATACCTGCTAAAAGCAGGCTGGAGTAAATTGAAAGAGCCTCTTCGCTGAAATGAGAGACAAGCTCTTTAGCCCAGCTGATTCCCTTGGAGGGAATAATGCCCCTTAGCACAGCCTGGGGTTAATATACCCCTAATTGAGCCCGCCTCTTTTTCCCACGATGCCTGGGAAAGGGGAGGCGGCAAATCCCACCGGGTATAAAAGCCCTCAGAGGGACCGTAGCTGTTTGGCTCCTCTGAGTTAAAATTGAGGTAAGGAGCTCTGCGTAGAAGAAGACTTTTTGGGAAAAGACAGTGTTTTCTTTTTTTACTGCAATTACTCAGAGCAATGGAGCAAAGGAAAAAAAAGAGGTAAGAAGCAAAACTTTGTGTTTCAGCAGTGTTGCCGGCTAAGTTGGATAAGTTATGGACTTGCATAATTATTTATTCCTGATTACTAAGTAGCACTCCCCCTGTGATTAATTAGGGTGGAGAAGAATAGTATAGATATGAATGGTGTCTCATAGGGACCTCTAATTAGGGCTCTCTACATTATAAATGAAAATAAGAAAAAGAATAGACTCCCAGTTGGCATTACCGTTACATACCTGCTGGACTCGCTTCTGTTGGAAATATTTGGTGCCGGGGCGTGGGTAGAGGTACCCTGAAATGCAGCTTTAAACCCTTGAAATGCTGTGTCCTAGTTTAGGGCAAATTAGGGAGGAAAACTCCAAATGGGGGTTTCCCCAGGGAAATGACCCCTCCCTACCAACTGGTCCAGGAAAGGAAAAAAAAAATTCCTTGGAAAGAAGTGGAAAAAGCTGTTTATTTAACAGAAATTGAATAATATGAAATAATAAAACCTCTCACTGTTCGATAGGATGGCAAGTCTAGGAAGAAAAGTCCTTTTCACGTGGTGTAGCTCGCCTCGCTCGGGTTCTTATCGGTCTTTCCGGCGCTGAAAAGTGCCGAGGCCCGGGCCCCGGTGGGCCAAAGGCGTGAGCTCCCAGGGTTTGGCCGGGTGTTCGGTCCGGAGCAGGTTTGCACAGATCCAAGGAAACAAAAAAAGGAAAAAAAAAAACAAAGGTCCAGGGAACTCCTCTGCCTCAGCTAGCTAAAACCAACTAAAAGCCAGAGAGAAGCTCTGTCCCGCTGTCTGTCCGTGCTGCAGACACCACGGTCCAGGAGCGGGATGTGTGGGACTGATGTTTGTTCCTTAACGCAAAGGGCGTGCTTCTTCTTCCCCCCGCTCTCGCTTTCAGAGCCAGTCTTAAAGGTGCAGAACTTAATATTTAACATAAACCAGACGATTGGGGATACCGGTATCATAAAGTCACCCCAGGACATGCTGGAAAAGGCAACGCTAAAAATGAGCAAATGGGGCAGCTACCTCCACTTAAACGGATACAGTGGTAAATAAATGGCTTCTCCCCTTTAATTTAAACCTGTCAAATATTGGGAAAAAGAGTGGTTTTACTTTAAATCTCTCTGGTGATTGAAAAGGGGGCATTTTTCGGTTAATTCAGATCCATAAAAAAGCATCATCCCTGCTTTCCCTTTCCACTTAAAGTGGAAAAAAATAGAAAATGGGCATTCTCTATCAATTAATATCTCTAACAGCACAGAAAAGGCAGAGTTACCTCCAATTGAGACTATCAAAATTGCAGGGGAAGTGGATTTCTCTTCAATTCAAACACAGGCGATTGGGGAAAAGGAAGCTTTTTCCCTCAGCTTAAACGCCTTTTTTCCTGATAACCCATCCCTTCTTTGGGGCTGTGGAGATGGAGTAGCGAGGTAGAAGAGGAAAGCTGAAAACTGCCGCCCCCCGCCGGGAGCGCGCGTGCTGCCCCGCCCGCTCGGGTGACCCTGCTCGGCAGGACGGGCTTTTCTCTCGGCTTTATCTTAAAGTGACGCTCCCCGCCCGGGTGAAACCGCCTGATCCCCCGGTCCCTGCTGGGTGCCGTGACCCTCGTTCCCGGAGGAACTCCCGGGATGCCCCCGCTGGCCCCTCCGGCGGCTCCCTGCGCGAGCCTTGCCCGGGTAACCCTCTCAAAACTGCCTCTGCCGGGAGCTGCTCCCTTCTCGTCCTCACCGGTCACGCCTCAGGCGGCTGCACCTTGGAGTGGGGGGGGGGGGGGGTTGGGGGTGAGGCGCAGAAACATCCTGCCGATCGTTCCCTCCCTTACGTGTCCCGCTGTCCGTCCCCGAAACGCCGGGGTGCTGGGCTTTCATTTCCGCGATAGAGAACCGGTCTCCTCCTCCGGGTGCCGTGGCCGAAATTGGGATTCTGCCGCATAAATCCCCTGCGTGCTGGGTTTGTGATTACCGAGGAAATTCCTCACGGGGTCCTAGGCGATTACCGGTTACTGACTTCCGCTTCCCTTGAGCGGTCGCGGGTTTGCCCGGCTCGTTTAGGGCTAATCCTGGCCGAACCCGAGCGCCCCCGTCGCTGCTCTGCCCTGAATTTCAGTGAAATATCGATGTAGTTTATAAATGCTCCCTTTGCTCGCCGCTCGGTGTTTCCCCGCGCAGCCGCGGGGACCGGGCTCGCTCTGTGTTTCGATCCCGGCCCTGGCGGTCCCGCCCGGATGCTGCGGGTCACGGACGCAAGCTGAGGACCGCTACAAATGTTGGGTTTTAAAGTAAAATTTCTATTACGCCCGGCTAAATGATCAAAATAACTACGTGTATTGATGATCACCAGGGAAAGCTTTTCAGGGAAGAAAATAGTTGTTTTGGTAGAGCAGATCCCGTTTTGACAATAATTGCATTCATTTGGGTTTGGGAATCCTGCCGGTGTAAGACATCTGAGAACTGGTGTTTTGCAATTTGATATTTTGAAATTGGGTGCTTTTCATATTTTGGAACTCACTAGTTTACTATTTTGAAACGGAATCATTTTGGAATTTTGGAACCCCGTATTCTGGTATTTTGCAATTGGATTCCTTTGGAAATTTTCAACTCGGTGATTTGAAACTGCGTGACGCTGGTATTTTTGGACTTGTTCTGGTGTTTTAGAAGTGGGCATTGCTCTCCCCCTCCGCGGTTTGACAGGCTGGCACGGAGGGGGAGGCACGGGGGGCGCGGGGACGGCGGCAGGAGCCTCGGCGATAAAAGCTGTGATTGCGCATGCGTGGATGGCGTCAGCGCCGCAGGGCAGCATGGGGGAGTGGTGTACGGCAGCGGGAGTTTCGGATCGGCCCGGCCGCACCGCTCGGATCGGTGTCGCTGGACGGCGGCGGCGGGGCCGGCGGCCCCACGGGTGCCGGGAAAGCGGAGCCTGTGGGGCAGCAAGGCGGCGCGGGCGGCACGGAGGGGGTGTAGGGGAGCTGAGCTGCGGGAACGGCGATGCTGAGGGTGGGCGGGGTGGCGGAGCCGGGAACCACGGTGTCGGCGGGGGAAGGCGGGGCCGCGGGGACAGCGGCGGCGGGGCCCATAACCGCGGGGACGCCGGAACGGGGCGGGACCGCAACATCGGGGGTAGCTGGGACGGCAGGAGGGAGGCAAAAGCGGGCGGGCGGTGGGAGGGGTGGGAACGGAGCGTGCCGGAACTGGGGTAGGGGGAACGGGGGCCGCGTGGTCGGGGGGAGGGGTAGGAGATACGGGGGTTGCGGGGGTACGGGGGGCTCGTCGCGCGTTGTGTATTGGCAGCACGCATTTCTACGAGTGCTCTGCAGGCTGGGAGGACCTTAGCGGCCGCCACAGTTCGGCGAGAGATGTTATTAAAAAGCTTATTACCAACTGTGTCCCAAAAATCTCTAGTAAAAAATTCTGAGTGTTTTGCGTTTGGGAAATTAACTAGAGTCCAGGTTAGGAGGGTTTTTAGTTCTTGTTTAGGCAATTTGCTTTGGCTGGCTTTTAGTGAGAATTTTAGTTGCTTATACAGCTTTTTTTCTGGGGTTGAATAGTTTTGACCCGTGATAGACTGGTTTGTGACTCACCTCTTATTTTAATGATGTCGGCTCGTCTCTCAGAGCTCGGGTGATGGGTGATGGGTGCTGGCCAGGCACCTCCCGTCCGTTCTCGGGTGTCACTTAGTAATACTCGCACATAACCACGCTGCAGAGTCGTCTAAAAACTACAGTGTGGACGCTGCAGCGGAAAAACTTTTAGAGAGTTCGGGGTGTAGATGCTGTGACAGCGTCTGCCCCTCGCTCGACCACGTAGAGGCTTTGCCCACCTAGCCCAGGTGAGACGTCGCCTTGCAACGCCCCCCTGAGCTCAAGGGCTCCACGGAAACCAGGGGTTCAGACGCTGCTTGGCAACCTTCACCCCGAAGAAACCACGCAGGGGATGTCCCGTGTAGCACAGAAGAGGCGTGGCTTTGCCACCCTTCTCAGTGCCACGGGGCCCTGCGGAAACCAGGGGTGCGGATGCCGTTCGGAACGTGCGCCCCGAAAAAGCCACGCGGCGGATACCTCTAGAGCTCCGGAGCCGACGCTGCTGAGCGACGGCCGGCCGGTGCCCGAGGGTGCCGCGGAACAGTGGAAAGAGAGTTATGGTGTTATGGTGATCAGCCGCATAAACTGCGCTCTAGACGGCCTTAAAGGGTGAAAAAACCTGTCTTCGTAGTTGCCAGTGATGATGGAGCAGTGTCTCACCGATGGAGGAGTCGTGGGATGGCTCGTAAACGTGCGGGCGCCAGGTATTGGTGTGTAAAAACGCTCACTCGCGGTGAGAGACTTCTCCGGGGTCAAGCTGTTCAAGTATAAGCAATTTATTATAAGGGTAAAAAGAGGGGAGATCCGTGTCCGCCGCCGGCCTCGGCGTCCGCGTGGTCCGGGGAAGGGGAGAGAGAACGGGTAAGAGCAGGGGAGGAGAGGTTGGGAAAGGGGAGGGAGGGAATAAGAGAGCAATAGAGGGAAAGAGGGAAAAACCAGAGGTAGAGAGCAGGGAAGACTAGTGGGGTAGGACCAGGGAGAGGGGGCTGAGAGTTAAGAGTGGGGGAGAGGGCTAGACGGGAAGGAGGTGAGGGAGCGGGGTTCAGAGGTAAGAGCGGGGGAGAGGGGAGCTGAGAGAGGAGTAAGAGTTGAGAGCGAAGTTCTTGTTACAATCCAATATATCTTTTTCTATCGTGAATATTCTAATTCTTAGTAACCGATCACCATGAGACACAGCCACTAAAGAGTTTACATACAGCCTATGCGCTTCCCTATATTAACATACAGTGCTGCGCTTTAGACTCTACAAAGCTTTACAAGTTCTTTCCTTGCTTCTTTACCTTTGGACTTCTCGATCAGCAGAAGGACATTGTTTTGTCAGCAGGGATTCTCGTTCAACTGGCTAGGCTATTGTTCTTTGGTTAACCGGCACTCAGTATCCTAGGACTCAGAGCAGGCTTTCATTTCTACTTTGATTCTAGCCTTCATATTTTCAGAATCTTCTGACAAACAATCACATTCATAAGGTTTTCCTGTTTCACCCTCCCCAACAGAGTTGCTTCCCTCAGTTTCAACTACTTTCGTCCTCATCATCCCCATTTTTTCTAGGGACGCTTTGGAGGGACTAGGAAGATGAAATCAAAAGGAAAAAAGGAGAAAGATCCCCCCTGCAAATCCAGATCCCCCCTGCAAATCCAGATCCCCCCTGCAAATCCATGCACCGGTTCATCTGCTCGGCTGCTGCTGCTTGACAGAGGTTTGTCTAATACCCGCTGCTGTTGCCCCTGGGTGAGAGGGTAGGGGCGGAAAGGGCTCGCCGCTAGTTCCCTGAACGCCTCGTTGTCTGCACCTGACGCGCTGGGGCGCTCGGCTTCCCTTTATATGGCTAAGGACTCCTGTCCTCCTTCGGGTGCCCAAAGCTGAAACTAGAATTCCACCTTCAGAATTTCACGTGTCTCGGGTTTGTGACTCCCGAGGAATTTTTCCCCAGCAATCATTCAGTCGTGAATTTTTCCTCTGCAGTCATTACTGCCTTAGCCTTCTGTGGACGTGTTTCAAACGCTCATTGAGAGCTGAGGAGCCGAGTTGGCTTGTTTATGACTTAGCTGACAAGCCCAGGCTAAATCCAAACACCCCGAATTACGGCGAAATATTAATGCGGTTTAGAAAGAGGCCTCTTCCGTGCGACTCGGTCCTTTGCCGCACGTGCCCAGAGATTTACTCCGTCCTTCGTTCCCAACCGTGCCTCTTCGGCGGCCCGCCTCTCGCGGACGCAAACCGAATGAAATTCTACTACGAGTGTTGCCTTGAAAAATAATCTTCTAAGTACATCTAGCTACGTGATTAAAACACATCCGTGCCTTGGCGGTCGTGTACGGAAAGCTTTTCAGTGGAGAAAATAGCTATTTTGATAGCACGCTTTCATGCACCTTCAGAAAAAGCAGAATTCGTACCGGCTCCCGAGACTCCCCGCTGAAGAACCCGGCCCTCCTCGCGACGCCCGATGCGGCGGACGTCGGGGGAAAAGCCGAGCCTGGAGTGAAAAAGAGACGGTGAGTATGCGGCCTTTAAAAAAAGCCTTCGCGTGACAATAACGGGAACCTGTCGTGTTTATTCTTTGCTCATTTTTTCTGATAATGTAAATACCACGTAAAAGTACATGAAACACGAAGCAGAGCTAGGATTTTACGGGTCTTCATTTCGGCAGTCTGGATGAAAAATGTCTCTTCCTGCGCTAACACCCGGTCCGGTTTGAATCCATATTTAGCCTGAATCTTCCTTGCCTCCCGTTTCCCATTTCTAGAAACTGCTTCCCGGTCTAAGGACGAGGCTGGATGCCAACCCTGTTCCACAAAGTTCAAGGAGAAGCTGGATGTCCTGTTTGATCGCTTGTGACCATTTGTACCACAGATCTTCTCTGTTGTATCCTGACCAGAGGCAGAAGTGAATCCTCAGGTCTCCAGAGAAGTAACCCACATTTCATCGATAATTTTACCGACAAATATTATCCACATATTTGTTACTATGGCCTAAAGAAATTACTCACGTGAGACGCTTACGGCCGAGGTCACGTGGGGTAAGTTGAGATTCGGATGTGGGCTCTGGGATAGCCTTCCGTCCTGGCAGGGGAGGCCCGGTGATTAGCTTAGGACTAGACGGGACTAGTCCCCGGTGCTTCGAAGGAAGGTACGAGAAAGCTCAGGAGTAATAACTGTTTTATGCGTCCATCCGTAAGTTTTTGATTGCTGTAAAAGTGTTCTTTCCTATATGTATACATATGCATGCGTATATGATACCATTTGCAGCAATCAAAAACTGGTTAAGAAGACGCATAATTAATATTATGCAATGTTAAACTTATCTAAATGATCTGTAATATGAATTGCCAAATGTACTAAATATATACTCTCATCCCACAGTCTGCCACAGCTGATAAATCAATGGAAGATTGGAAAATCGTGTCCGGATAACGATTTTCCGAGCCCGCCGTAAAATCCGGCTGCTATATTAATTCACTAATTGCCAAGTCCAATTGACCTGAATATTGCTTTGATGCGGAAAACTTCTGGGTTTATTGGTAAATTCTCTATCTAGGTAAAGTCAAGGCTTGGCCAGAGCCTAAGGTTTAAACTGGAAAGATGTCTCTGAAGTAATTTTCAAAGCAAGGGGTTTAAAAATAGCAGCTATAGGGTGCTTAAAACACTGCAAACCTTTAAAGGCATTTGTATAAAACAAATGATCAGATGTCTTAGGTAATTGACTAATTAAACTATCCAATAGTTAATTTAATCTGAAGTTTCTTTCATAACACTTAACTTTCAACCGTGACACATTTTCTTAGAATTTTGGAAACTAAAATAATAAAGTTACATTGGATTAGGTAAATGTAAATCTTTTTAAACAAGGAAAAGAGTAAAAACTAACACAAAAAAAAACTACATAGAAGCAGCTGCATAACTTGCTGACCGAGATACATCTGTAGTTAGAAAACAAAAAAATCTCAAATGACACGTGTCTAAAAGGTAATTACACAAAGATATATCAAAATATGTATAAATCGGGCTGTAAATAAAATGACACTTTATAGATAATGCTTATCGTAGAAACCTATAAATTTACACTATACAATGCATATGTCATCAGTAAGTGTCTGAGGAAATCAAGATAATATTTTTGAAACATTCCTGTCTTAATGACTAAAAATGAATTAAAGTGAAAAACTTTTAAATTTTTTGTAAATAACTATCATTATTTTTTTGTGCAACTTGTAGAAAACTAAAACTGCAGAGATTATAACAAACAATAGAACTTCTAATGAAATCAAGGGTGTCACAAACAGCATTCACCTCTGTTCTTAAGCAGGTGTTCACCAGTGTTCTATCACAGCTGTTTCAGTTGTAGTTTCTTTCATCTTTCTAGGAAAATAACTATGTAGTTTAAACAAATGTCTTCAATAAGACATGAAGCAATTTAAATTTTAAACTTGTTAAAAATTAATTATGACAAAAGGAAGCAACAAAACTTATCGTTAAAAAATACCAAAGTTAGAACTGAAGTTAAAAACACTTAAATTTAAACATAGTGAAGTTTAACTTTGCTTAATTCTGTTAACACTTAATCTATATTAGATGAAAACGTGACTTAATCTTCCTCTGTTATTATAAAAAAAGACAACTAAAAGTTTGGTACACGCTTCTTTGAACACAATATAATAGGAATATTGGTTCACGATAGAGATTATAGGGATGCAACAAATTTATCACCTTTCTATGTTACTTGGTTTTGAGAATAACCTATAATAACTGCAGATGTTATTAAAAATGCTTATTCGTAACAAGAATTTGCTTGGCCTATGTTTAAATTTATTAGGATTTTTAGAGTGCAGTTTTACTGGAAAAAAACCACAACACCACAGATTTGGTAATTTGCTATTCAGCTTTTGTAGTACTTTTCAGAAACATTAAGTCTAGCTTTTTAACTTAAATTCAAAATCTAAATTGGTATATATGCTGTTATACATGTTTGGGGGGTTTTTTTATAACAGAAAGACTCATATTAAAATTACCTTATTAAAATTGTAAAAGAATGCCAAGCAAATGGGTAATATATGGTTAATATATCTTTGAGATTTTTGAAAACTATATTGATCTAAATCCACAATACACTTATTCAAATGAAAGGTTAAAAATGAAAGAAACTTCTTATTCAATCCTTTTTCTGTAGGGTTAATCATATGATTCTTAACTCAATTTTAAAGAAATGCATCTTGCAGAAATTAACTGTAATTTCAGTAATAATACTGGATCGGTCCATATCATACAATATTACATTATCAGTAGATGTATAGAGAAGATAACATTTTCAAAACTTTCATGTATTACGAATACTGAAACAGAAGAAAAATCTTTTAAATTTCTTGGGTGCGTAAGTATCATCTTTTTCTATGTTATTCTGTAGAAACAAAATCTACAGCTATCATTAGAAATATAACATCTATATGTATTCTATTATGCAACATTTTTAAACTTTTTGATCTATTTTTGAAGGCATTTCAATAGGGGCTTCTCTCTGAAGCTTGTGACTGCTATAATTTGCAGATTAGCCAGTAATGCATCTTACAATGCTTTTGATTTTTGCTTTTCGGCTATTTTTCTGAAACCGTGAGAGAGATGCTGAACTTGATATTGACATGTGCCGTAACCCTGTGTCCATGTCTGTGGGAGGATTGAAAGAACTGCATTAGCACGGCTGTGCTCAAAAGACTCTTGGCTTTGTGTGGTATCCAGCGAATCAATCTGCTGTGGTGAAGCTGTTGTTTTTTCCAGCTGTTGTTGCTCTGCTGCAGCTGTATTGCAAAGCGAATTCAATTTTAAAAGTGCCGCCGCAGCGCTCGGCGCACGCCGAGGCTCGGTTCCTCCACCCGCCTGTGCCCCGGCTCCGGGCTGGGCACGGAGGGACGGGACCACGCCTCCCTGTGACGTCACGGGCGCCCCTGAGGAGGGCTGGCCTGGGGGCGGTGCCGCAGGCGGGGTCTGGAGCTGCGGCTGCGGTTGCGTCACTGCTGACGTCACGTTGACTGACAGCTGTGGCTCCAAGCCCACCCCTGGAAGGCGGGGCGCAGGGGCCGCCGTGCCCGTGGAGGTCCCGGACCGCTCTGGGTCGGGCCGAACCCTCCCGTACCCTCCCAGGGGGGACAGGGCTGTCCCCTCCACCCCCCTAGGGCCGGAAAGGGACTCGGCTGCCGGCACGCAGGCGGCCAAGGAAATTTCCCCTCCCTGTTCTGCCGGCACCGGCATGCCGGGCGCTGGAACAGTTTCAAGAGAACTCAGACGCTCTTGCAAAAGCTCTAAGACCCCTTTTTGCAAATTCTGTCCGCATTTTTGAATCGCCTCCTCGTCTCGGTATAGTTGTTTGTCTGGGCTTCCAACAGGCTTACACATTCTCTTTGCTAAGGTAGATTTCCGGGAGGCTGACACAGACTTTACAGCGTGCGGTAACGAGCATTCTGCATCTGACTGAAACAAACCCTTCTGTTTTTCTGGACCCATCGTGTCCCTTGCCTGAGTTTCAGAGTCCCATTTACTGGCGATGACTTCATAAGTCACTGCAGAAGCTGTTAGTTCAGCCGCTACCTCGTCTCTAAGAGAGGTTTTTTCATATACTCTGACGTTTATCTTCTCCCATAGGCTTGGGGTAAAAATATTTTCTGAATCCACGTTAGGGAATTCTACCCGTACCCAGGATAGAAGGCTTTTAAACTGATCCGTGCAAACAGAGAGCGGGTGCTCCTTTACCGTAGCTTCCAAGGTAGCCGAAACCTCCCCCTCAGGTTTGGACACGTTTCCCATATTTTTGCTCCCTTTTGATGGCTTACCTGACCTCAGGGTCAGCTTTGTCTCAGCTCCTCTATCCGTGATCCGTTCCACAGCTCACAGACGTCCGGCTTGGCTTGTCCGCTCTCACCGGCGCCGGGATTACCGAGATCTTCTTTTTCCCCTTTCCAGGGAGTTTTCCAGCTTTCTGCTGTCTTCTTTTTTTCCAGCTTTCCACTGTCTTCTCTCTTTTTTTGGTTTTTTTTTTGTTTGTTTGTTTGTTTGTTTGGGTTTTTTTTGTTGGTTTTTTTTTTTTTTCCTTCAACAGGAGCATTCAGTTCAAAGTGCCCCAAGGTTGGGAGCCATTTGTCTAGTTAAAGGACTTTTGGATTTGGGTTCTTTTCCCTTTGAACTGAAGATTGATGAGAGGGAGGCTGGTTTTTCTCGTTCGGTCTCAGTTGTTTATTTTTTCTTATGAGCGTTACAAGGTACAAGGAGCTATGTGCACTACGATAGAAAAGGGGTAAAATGGCTAACAAAGATCTTCTTCAAGGTCTTTTATATGTCAGTTTACCCAATTACCAGATGCCAACCGAGCTATTTTTCTTAGTGACCCGATGACCCGACACCTGTGTGCTGCACTGCCGCATTTTCTACCCGATGACCTACTACTACCCAAAAACCCCTAGGAAAAGAACATGAAGAAGAAAGAAGGACAAGAGACAACACCCTAAATTCTTCATCTTGTCTTCTGCTCTCTAAACTACTTTTTCACCCAGTGATTTAAGAAACTTTCTAATCTACACATTTACACTTTCCCGATCTAACTTGAACATTTGTTTTCATGTATCACCATGAAAACATGCACATGAATTTCATATTATATGAAATTCAGTGTTTCTTTGAATCCTAGAACTAAATATTAAAAACAAGGGCACACAGTCTGTATCTCAGACTCCAACATCTCATAGCTGCTACTATTGAGAACCTTGTTTCAGTAATACGTTAAGAGGCATCTTTCCAGTTTAAACCTTAGGCCCTGGCCAAGCCTTGACTTTACCTGGATAGAGAATTGACAAATAAATCCAGTTTTCTGCATCAAAACAATATTCAGGTCAATTGGACTTGGCAATTAGTGAATTAATATAGCAGCTGGATTTTTACTGTGAGCTTGGAGAATTGTTATCTGGACATGACTTTCCAATCTTGCATTGATTTATCAGCTGTGGCAGACTCTGGGATGAGAGTATATATTTAGTACATTCGGTAATTCATATTACAGATTATTTAGATAAGTTTAATATCGCATAATATTAATTATGCATCTTCTTAATCACTTTTTGATTGCTGTAAAAGTTTTATTTCCTATATCTATACATATGCATGTGTTTTACTTTGGTTTTTCATTGTCAGAACAAGACAGTGGATATTTTACCTTTGTTTATAAGAGAGGGGGAGGAAACAGGCTGCAGTTCAGAAGCGTGGAAACGCTATGTATGTATTTTAGATTTTGGAAAAAACGCAAATATTGTATATCTATTGGAAATAATTCTTGATCGGTCCTTTTTAAACGAGTCTTTCACAAAGCCAGTTCCATCAATTATCAGGTATTCTTCTAACAGTACTCGAGCAAAGTTGAGAGAGAATTCTTTGGTTCCTGTCAAAGGTTCAGAAGCGAGAAGATAAAAAATTAATTTCAGTTAGTAATTTGGAGTAAAGTGTAGTTTCTGTATTCACAGGTTCAAAGCAGAAGTAACTGCCTAGCGAAGAACATGGAAACTCATCAGCTGCAGAGACGAGCAGACGGCCCAAAGAGCAGAAGAGCGAGCACGCCGATGTGAACCGTATCGAGACCGCAGTTGACGGCTGAACACCTTTGATCCCGCATGACAGAGCGATGAACTTTGGGTTTCGTGTGAAAGAGTAGGAAAATCGATATTGTAAAGCCTCATTTGTTAAAGCGTGGTGTGAACTGTGTCAAGATTCAGAAACCTGCATGAGAGATAAAGTCCTTGAAGATGAAGGTGAATCAGGTATCCCCCTTGAGCTGTATCATTTTGGTGATCGCTTTGTGATGCGATTTCACCTGCATTGCTTCTTTTAGTTAACTCAAAAGAAAGTATACCTTATCTCAGTGAAAATAGATTTTAGTGTAATATTCAATTTTTCTTTTATTATGTTCTATATAAAGAGTCAACATCTTATTGTAACCTTATATCAATCTTAGTCACACTTGATTGTGAAGAGTTTGAGTCATGAAATTTCAGATAGAGATTTATAACAACTCAGCTTTCAATTCAAGCAGTTTCAGCAGAAACTTTAAAGGAATTAGACAAATTAAGCTACTGGTTAAGTAAGCAACCTAGATCTATTTCTCTAGCTTTGAGTGGTCAGTTAACTGATGTTCAAAACTGGAGGCAGAGTGCTCTGTAGAACAGAGCAGCAGTTCTGTTGTTGGTGCGTAGGGCATGAGAGAAGGAAAAATAACCCTGAGTGAAAATTAATCAAAGAAAAGGTTTGAAAGATTTGGGTTAATTTTTTTTTTTTTTAAAGAGCGGGCAAATGTTGGAGTCTGGAATACAGAGTGCGTGCCCTTGTTTCTGATACTTAGTTATAAGATCCAGAAAAACACTGAATTTCATATAATATGAAATTCATGAGCATGGTTTCATGGTGATGCATGAAAACAAATGTTAAAGTTAGATACAAAAAGCTAAAAGTGGAAGTGTGTAGATTAGAAAGTTCTTTTAAATCACTGGGTGAAAAAGTTTAGAGGAGACGAGATGGAGGATTTAGGATGTTGTCTCTTGTCCCTTTTTCTTTCTTCTTCATGTTCTTCTCAGAGAGATCAGAGATGTTAAGAGAGACACCGGGGTTTCTGATAAGCCCCCGGAAGGGATAAGGCGAGGCACGTACGACACGAGAGGTACGAAAGGCACGGAAGGCACGGTAGAAAAGTGACGCGACACACCCCGGGATTGCTCTGTCCTGCGCACCTCAGCACTGTGAGCCAAAGTGAGGAATTCCCTTGAGGTAGCCTAAGGGGCCACAGCTTGGACCGCCACATCTCCAAAGCTGACTCGAAAATCCTTGGGCACGAGTGCTTACCTGGCACACCGCTTTCATGCCCCTCTGTGTAGGTCTTGGACTTCGACTTAGCTCTCATATGCGTGGGGACGAGAAGCCACGTGGGGCACAAGGGAAGGCCGCCTCACCGTCTGGCACGTTTCTGGCAGGCTGTTGTCTCTTGGACAGGTACAATAAAGAAAACCAAATATCAGTGCAAGATCTTAGCAGCACATCTGTGAAAACCCAACACTCACGGTCTCCTGACAATGGCTGGGTCCTTCGCCTGCATGCTTCAGCCCCGCTGGGATGCTGAGGCTTGCGGAGCGAAACTCTTCGACCGGTATTGCTGTGGATCCGAACGAACCGCCGCCTTGATGAGGTTTGGGAGCCTCCCCGGTTGCGGATGAACGGGGACCCCGGGGTGGGCCGGGGCTGGAAACCCCTGGTTATCCCACACAAGCGGGACCTACGTGGCCACTATCTCTTCTCAACTGGCCCTAGAACATGGTGTACTGCCTGCACCTCTCGGGGTTCTGGCACTCTGCTGCTTTAGGATTCCTGCCTGCAGCTGCCTCAGGGAAATGGGAGCGCTGTTAGGGCTGCTGTTTAGGGTTGGGGGTGGGGTACAACTGTATTCTGCCATACCTGTACCCCTTATTTTCACTGTTTGCTCAGCCTTTTTTTTTTTTTTGGAACTCTTGTGACAGATTGAGGGCACTGAGGCGGGACTGCCAAGATGGAATCAAAAGGGAAAAGCAGAAAGATCAGCCCTGCAAATCCACACTGGCTCACCTGTTCAGCTGCTGTTTCCTGGCAAAAAGCTTTGTCCCTCACCACCTCCTCTGAGCAATGCTCCGGGTCCAAGTGCATCCTGGTGCTCCCCCAGACCCTATGAGATGCTCCCACCGTCATGTTGGAGGCTGAGATACAGAGTGTGTGCCCTTGTTTTTAATATTTAGTTCTAGGATTCAAGGAAACACTGAATTTCATATAATATGAAATTCATGTGCATGTTTTCATGGTGACACATGAAAACAAATGTTAAAGTTAGATAGGAAAAGTGTAAATGTGCTGATTAGAAAGTTTCTTAAATCACTGGGTGAAAAAGTAGTTTAGAGAACAGGAGACAAGATGGAGGATTTAGGGTGTTGTCTCTTGTCCTTCTTTCTTCTTCATGTTCGTCTCCTAGGGGTGTTTGGGTAGTAGTAGGTAATTGGGTAGAAAATGTCACAGTGCAGCACACAGGTGTTGGGTCACTGGGTCACTAAGAAAAATAATTTAGTTGGCACCTGTTAATTTGGTAAATGGATATATAAAAGACCTTGAGGAAGATCTTTGTTAGCCATTTTACCCCTTTTCTATCATAGTGCACATAGCTCCTTGTACCTTGTAATGCTGATAACAAAAAATAAACAACTGAGACCGAACGAGAGAAAACTCGCCTCCCTCTCATCAATCTTCCGTTCAAAGGGAAAAAGAACCCAAATCTAAAAGTCCATAAAGAGACAAAATCACTCCATCAGATGTCACTGGTAGCCCACCAGAAACTCCTCTCCTCCGGCATTCCGTGCCGATGTTGATTTGCCACTCGAATTTGGACCTGTAATAACGGCAAAATTGTTGCCGTCCGTCAGGTACGTGTTGTTAGATGCAGGTTTTTCCATAGCCATCTTTTCAAGAACGGGGTGCCATCCCTGCTTGATTGCTAAATTATCCATAAATTCTGGAAAAACTAAATAAGAAAAAAAATCTAAGACACTGAGGAGTTAATATAGAAACCTTTATATCATTAAAGTAGTATGTTTTGAAATAAAGTGAATTTTTCCAGGCCTACTGCAAAAATCAAATTCCTAAAAATAAAATAACCAAAAAACAAACAGCATCAAATTCCCATCAATGTCATCAATAAAATCACAGTACCTCCACCAACTAAGTGAAAAAAAATCTTAACCTAGAAAAAATCTGAACCCCCTCAAAAAGATTCAACACTGAAACACAACTCATCCAAACACTTCAACTAACAATACCAAAACAAATTTTCAAAACAAATATTCCCCCTATCTAAACCACCAATACCACATAAAACAACTAACATACTCTCATCACAGTGCATCCGTGTCAAAAATCTAAATTGCCCTAAAATTTTTAATTTAATCGCAACCCCAAAATAAAAACTTTAATCTCATTAACAAAAAAAACCCCAAAACAGGTAACACAAACAAAACCCACACCGTACAACCGACTACCAGCAAAAACAGATGCTATGCTCTGTCACTAACGGTTCTTATCACATCAGCAAAGTTAAACGTAAATAAAAAGCAACCCTATTGAACTCCACACAACAAATCACACCAACTATTAAAAAATAATCAGACCGATGCACTGAACTCAAAACCATTCAACTAACCCTAAACAATAGTTAAAAAAAAACCCAAAGCTCTACCTTTATACTAATACATAATTACAATACTCAATAAAAAAAATAATACCTAATGAAAAACATAAAAAATCGATCTAAACTACTAAAATGTTGAAAAATCACCCCCAAAAATACACCTCTAAAAATCCACCATATAAATGCCTGTGTCCCCAAAAGTAAAACTAATAAGAAACACACTACAGAAAGAAATCCAAACTTATCATCAACACCTAAACTAAAAAAGACAACATTAAATAAATAGAACATATACGTTTTTATACACCAACTACAAACGAAATAAAATTATACCATCAATTACTAAAAATCACCTTAAAACCACTCAATAAAAAAACTTTCAAAAATTGAAAACTGCATCTAACAAAAGCCACCTAATTAACACCCCAAACTCAGCTAAACAAACCAACCCTACCCCATCTGAACTCCTACATCCAATAAACAAAACCCAATAAGGTGTGTTCCTTCTATCCCAGGTGTGCCCAGGTGTCCCCAGATGGCCCCAGGTCCCCCCAGGTGAGTTCCAGATGTATCCTCTCCATCCCAGGTGTGTCCCAGGTACCCCCAGCTGTCCCCAGGTGTCCCCAGGTGTGTCCCAGATGTATCCTCTCTATCCCAGGTGTCCCCAGGTATGTTCCCAGGTACCCCCCCCAGGTACCCTCAGGTGTGCCCAGGTGTGTTCCTTCTATCCCAGGTGTCCCCAGGTGTGTCCCAGGTGTATCTCAGGGGCCCCCAGGTGTCCCCAGGTGTGTCCCCAAGGTGTCCCCAGGTGTATCTCAGGTGTCCCCAGGTGTGTCCCAGATGTCCCCAGCTGTCCCCAGGTGTGTTCCAGGTGTGTTTCTAGAACGTGTTCTAGATTGTTCTAGATCGGGTTCTAGACTGGGTTCTAGATTGTTCTGGAGTGTTCTAGATCACGTTCTAGACTGTTCTAGACTGGGTTCTAGAGCGTTCTAGATTGGGTTCTAGAGCGTTCTAGATCACGTTCTAGACTGTTCTAGACTGGGTTCTAGAGCGTTCTAGACCACGTTCTAGATTGTTCTAGATTGGGTTCTAGATTGAGTTCTAGACTGTTCTGGACTGGGTTCTAGACTGGGTTCCAGGTGTGTCCCCAGGTGTGTCCCAGCTGTCGCCAGGTGTCCCCAGGTCGCCCCAGGTGTCCCCAAATGTCTCCCAGATGTTCTCCAGGTGTCCCCAGGTGTGTCTCAGGTATCTCAGATGTTCCCCAGCTGTCCCCAGGTGTGTCTCAGCTGTCCCCAGCTGTCCCCAGGTGTCCCCAGGTGTATCTCAGCTGTCCCCAGGTGTGGTTTTGGTGTCCCCAGATGTGTCTCAGGTCCCCCCAGGTGTCCGCAGGTGTGTCCCCAGGTGTCCCCAGATGTCCCCAGGTGTGTCCAGGTGTCCCCAGGTGTGTCTCAGGTATCTCAGATGTTCCCCAGATGTTCCTCAGCTGTCCCCAGGTGTGTCTCAGCTGTCCCCAGGTGTCTCCAGTTGTCCCCAGCTGGCCCCCTGGTGTCACTAGGTGTCCCCAGGTGTATCTCAGCTGTCCCCAGGTGTGGTTTTGGTGTCCCCAGGTGTGTCTCAGGTCCCCCCAGGTGTCCCCAGGTGTGTCCCCAGCTGTCCCCAGGTGTGTCCAGGTGTCCCCAGGTGTGTCCAGGGGTCCCCAGGTGTGTCTCAGGTCCCCCCAGGTGTCCCCAGGTGTCCCCAGGTGCGCTCACGTTGTCGGTCAGGGTGACGTCGGCCCCTCGGGTCAGCAGTCGCCGAATGACCTCGATGTGTTTGTGCTCGGCCGCCCAAATGATTGGGGTGCAGCCGCCATTGTCCTGAGGGGTCATCCAGGGGTCAGCGCCGCCCCCAGACACCCAAAATCACCCCAAAAACAACCCAAAAACAGCACAAAAACAGCCCCAAAACAACCCCCAAAACACCCCAAAAACAACCCAAAAACAGCCCCAAAACAACCCCAAAAACAGCCCTAAAACAGCCAAAAAAACACCCGAAAAACAACCCCTCAACAGCCCAAAAACAGCCCCAGAGCAGCCCTGACCCTCTGACTACTGCCAGGACACTCCGGACACTGAGTGGACACTCAGGGGTCACTCAGGACACAGTGAGTGGACACTCAGGGGACACTCAGGGGACACTCACACACTCAGGGGTCACTCAGGACAGTGAGTGGACACTCAGGGGTCACTCACTGACCTCTCACCTGGGCGTTGACGTCCACCTGTCCAGTTCCCAGCAGGGACACACAGAGGGGACACACACACACTCAGGACACACTCAGGGCTCACTCAGAACACTCAGGACAGTGAATGGACACTCAGGACAGTGAGTGGACACTCAGTGGTCACTCACTGACCACTCACCTGGGCGTTGACGTCCACCTGTCCGGTTCCCAGCAGCAGCTCCACCATCTCCAGGTTCCCGTTCTTGGCCGCGTGGTGCAGACAGGTGGAGCCGTCCTCCTCCTGTGACGTCATCGACAGGGGATGCAGTGACGTCATCGACGGCCGCGCCGTGACGTCATCGACGGCAGAGCCGTGATGTCATACACGGGGCCGCAGTGACGTAATCAACGGGGCCGTCATGATGCCATCAACAGCAGTGCCGTGACGTCATACACGGGGGACATGGTGACGTCATACACGGGGGTGGTGACATCATATGGGGGCGTGTGGTGATGTCAGACACGGGGGGTGGTGACGTCATACATTGGGGGGGCTTGTGACGTCACACAGGGGCGGTGACGTCACGAGCTGACGATGACATCACGGAGTGCGGATGACGTCACCGGGCGGGACACGTGACGTCACGTGGGGAGAGAAGGTGACATCACAGGGAACACTATGATGTCACCGGGCTGACGATGACATCACAAAACCGGTGATGACATCACCGGGTGCGGGGCAGGGACAACATCACCGGGATCAAAATTGAGGTTCCCAAAGATCCTGAAGGAGATTTGGGGCAGTTTTGGGGGATTTGGGGCAGTTCTGGGGGGTTTGGGGACAGAAGATGAGACACCCCAGGCAGGAGACGCAGCCCCGGTGGAAACAGCGCCCGATGCGCACGTCAGGGTGGCATTCGAGAAATGTGCCCTAAAATCCAGAAATCGGCACAAAATCAGCCAAAATCATCAAAAATCGGTGAAAAAACGGCAAAAAAACAGCCTGAAGTAGCCCAAAATCACCCAAAACCACCCTGAAATCAACCAAAATCAGCCTGAAATAACCCCAAATCAGCCTGAAGTACCCCAAAATCACTCAAAATCAGCCTGAAACACCCCAAAATACCCAAAAATTGCCATGAAACACCCCAAAATCACTCAAAATCACCCTGAAATCAACTGAAATCAACCTGAAACACCCCAAAATCAGTCTCAAGCACCCCAAAATCAGCAAAAAAACAGCCTGAAATCACCAGAAATCACCCTGAAATCAACCAAAATTGGCCTGAAATGCACCAAAATCACTCAAAATCAGCCTAAAATACACCAAAACCAAACTGAAGTCACCCGAAATCCGCCTGAAACACCCCAAAATCAGCCTAGTCAACCAAAATCACCCTGAAGTCACCTAAAATCAAACTGAAATAACCCAAAATCACTCAAAATCACCCTTAAATACCCTGAAATCAACCAAAAATCTCCAAAAAACCTCCCAAATCCCCCAAACTGATCCCTAAAAGGCACAAATTGAGATTCCCAAAGATCCTGAAGGGGATTTGGGGCAGTTTTGGGGGATTTGGGGATTTTTACAGAATTTTCTTGTATTTTATGAGATTTTTTCTAGATTTTTTTAGGATTTTTCCAGGGATTTTTTGCAATTTTTTCATATTTCATGGGATTTTCACGGGGTTTTTTTTGGATTGGGGTAATTTTTGGGTTAAATTCCGGTGATTTTGGGTTTTTCTGGACTCACAGTAGTGCAGAAGTGCCCGCAGCCAGGGTAGCAGTGCTGTTTGACCCCAAAATTCAGGATTTTTATGGGATTTTTTGCCGTTTTCTCGTATTATATGGGATTTTTTGGTTTTTTTTTTTTTATTTGAGGATTCTTTTGGATTAAATTCCTGGGATTTTGGGTTTTTCTGGACTCACGGCGGTGCAGAAGTGCCCGCAGCCGGGGTAGCAGTGGTGTTTGACCCCCGAAACTCAGGATTTTTATGGGATTTTTTGCCGTTTTTGCATATTTTACCCAATTTTCACGGGGTTTTTTTTGGATCTGAGGATTTTTTGGGTTAAATTCCGGTGATTTTGGGTTTTTCTGGACTCACGGTGGTGCAGAAGTGCCCGCAGCCGGGGCACCCCTTTTCTTGTTGCAGCACAGCTCCTTTTTGGGAGGGGGTCTAGTCCTAGAAGGGCTTCCAATAAAGCAGGGTGCTGCTGTCCAGGGCAGTTGGAGTTGTTCTGTGCCTTCTTTGGGGGTGAGGAGCAAAGGCTGAGGGGGACGGGGTGGGCACTGGGGGGCTCCCGTGTCCCTTGGGGCACGCCGAGGTCCCCGGCAGAGGGAGGCAGGCGCTGCGCTGGAGGAGCAAGGTGAGCGGGGAATGGGGAGGGCTCGTGCCGGGTACCCTTGCCCAGAGGGGACCCCGAGCTGCCAGGAAATTCCCTGGGAGGGCTGGATGCAGAATCCAAAAACCTGTGGAGCTGTTCTGGTTTTTACGGTAGGTATTGGATCTCTCTAAATTCCCTTGGAAAGAAAGCCCCTCTCTGTGCACGCCGTCGTTAGGGTTTTGTTATGTCAGAAACGGCTTAGGGTTAAGAAAGTGGGTTTTGTTTTTCCATCTCTTACTTCCCTGTAAAATATGAGTGTATAAAACACATCTGTGCATCCATGAGGTACTAAAATGCACCAAGAGAAATTTCTGTGCCTAAGTTCCAGAGAGACGAGCATGTTCTGCACTCGGGGTTCACCAGAGCTTTAGATTTTTGTCATTCTGACCTGTTAGCTGAATGAATGGGTAGAGTTTCAAAGAGAAAGCAATGCAAATTTCAAAAAGCAGAACATTAGAAAGAGAAATATATAAATATATACATGTAAAAGTAAATATAGGGGAGCTACATAGATAGATATAGAGAGAGAGTTAGAGAGAAAGAAAAATAAATACAAGTAATCCAAATCTAGACAAGTAGATTAATATTCAGTATGAAAACCATATGGAAAGATGCTAATATAATATATTTTAATATCTGTTGTGTATTATATCTAGGTGTGTAAAAAAAGAAGTTCAATATGATAGAAATAGGTATGAAAAATATTTAAATCAAGGGACTTTTTGTTTTTTATTTACTTACAGGCATGACATTTAAATGAATAATATAGAAATGAAAATATACACATCTATAATAAACAAATGAAGATAGATAGATAGCCATAAAATAGAAATAAATACAAGTAATCCATTTCTGGACAAGTAGATTAAAACCTCAAAAAAAGCTCAGAGACTAAAACTACATGAAGGCCTCCACCCTGAGAGACATGAACTTAAGGAACACCATTACAAAGTCCTTTATCCCACAGTCCTTTTTCCCAACACACAGGAAGTACCAATATAACGTAATTAGTATAGGTTTTTCTTGCTCTTTTGAACCCCACATCGGGCAGTGAATAATGTAATGCTTAGAAAGCTAAGACAAAACTCAAAGAGCTGAAGGATAACTTCACAGCTCCAGCCACCTTGTGTCCATCTAGGAACACCCGCTATACTCCAACTCACCCTACATGACAAATTTCAAATTACAGGGGCCTGGGACTTGGCCTTTTACACCTACACCCAGGCTGGGCAGCAGGACAGAGCAGCTCCGGGACAACTACACCCAGACACCCGTGACACACAAGACAACAGACGAGGGGACACAACGGGGAGACAAAACTCTGGGCCACAAGAATGGCCGCAAGGACCGAGAGAACGCGGAACGAGATGAGCCGGGTGAGAATGAAGGCGAGCTGATGAAGCTCGCAGAACCCAGGAGGAAGAAGATGCTGACGGAATGACAAACTCCAGCTACTGCCAAGACGGATGCCCGAGAATTTTAGGGCCACAATCCTCTACCTATCTTTGCGTTTCTTCAAGACCTAAGCCGCAACAATGGATCCTCGCGGCGCACGGCTGTTGACACAGCTCGGAACAAGACCTCTAAAAGACATCCGATCGGATGCTTTTAAAAGAGAGATGCAATGCCAAGGCCCCTGAGAGCACCCGATGCAAAGCTTCGATGGTGTCGGGCTGAGGAGCCCAGAGATCAGAGATGTGAGGAGTGACGCCGGGGTTTCTGGTAAGCCCCCAGAAGAGATAAGGCGAGGCACATACAACACGAGAGGCACAAAAGACACAGAAGGCACGACGGACAAGTGATACAACACGCCCCGGGACTGCTCTGTCCTGCACACCTCAGCACTGTGAACAAATGTCAGGCTCTCCCTTCACGTGGCCTAAGGGGCCACAGCCTGGACCTCCCTGTCCCCAAACCTGACTCAAATATCCCAGGTCCAGAGTCCAGACCCGGCACCCCGATTTCAGCCCCTCTGCAATTCACAGCCTCCGACACAGCTCTCGGATGCCCGGCAGGGTGGATCCACGTGGAGCACCAAGGAAGGCTGCCTCGCCATCTGGGAAGTTCCTGCCATTGCCAGGCTGCTGTCTTCTGGGTCAGCTACAATAAATAAAACAGAAAATCAGCGGCTGATCTTTGCAGGGCATCAGCCAAAACCCGACAATTCCGCGACTCACGGTCTCCTGTGAACGGCCACGTCCTGAGGCCGCGCGCTTCGGCCACGCCGGGAGCCGGACGCCGTCGTCGCAGGGCGCGCCTGAGTTAAGAGAAGACAAAGTGATGCGGCATTGCTGAAACTCAAAGGGACCCTCGCTCCTCCTCCCGACATCCCCAACTCACGGCAACCCCTCGGCCCGTTCCTGAAGGCCACCCACACGGCCCCTTTACGTGGAAAAGGCCAAGGCTTCATCACACAGTCCTGTAACGCTTCCGCAGGGCTCACAGGAGCGGTGAAACAGCTGTGCCGGCCGGTTGGTTGGGGAGGGGATCTCGGCAAAATGCGACTGGACCGCCTAAAGCACGCAAACAAGAAGGGACGCTTGGCATTTGCACCAGAAACTGAGAGCCCAGCAATAACAACAGTTTCCCTCCACCGGTAAATGCTCACCTTGCCCGCTTCGCCTTGACTGCTGCCAGCTGGCTCTACTTCCTAAAAATAAAGACAAAGAGGAGACCTGTAACACAGGGACTGGTTCCAGTTGCTCTGCAAAGACAAACATTGACTTACCTTCTCAGGGGAACCCCCTTACCCTGGATGGGGCGCTCTGCCACCGATTTCATCCGTGTGCATCTGAAAGAAAGCTAAGACAAAAGTCAAAGTGCTGCAGGGTAACTTCACAGCTCCTGACATCTTGTGTCAATCTAGGAATACCCTCTAGACTCCAACTACACCCTACATTACAAATGCCAAATTACAGGGGCCTGGGACTTGGCCTTTTACACCTACACCCAGGCTGGGCAGCAGGACAGAGCAGCTCCGGGACAACTACACCCAGACACCCGTGACACACAAGACAACAGACGAGGGGACACAACGGGGAGACAAAACTCTGGGCCACAAGAATGGCCACAAGGACCGAGAGAACGCGGAACGAGATGAGCCGGGTGAGAATGAGCTGATGAAGCTCGCAGAACCCGGGAGGAAGAAGATGCTGACGGAATGACGAACTCCAGCAGCTGCCAAGACGGATGCCCGAGAATCTGAGGGCCACAGTCCTCTACCTATCTTTGTGTTTCTTCAAGACCTAAGCCGCAACAATGGATCCTCGCGGCGCACGGCTGTTGACACAGCTCGGAACAAGACCTCTAAAAGACATCCGATCGGATGCTTTTAAAAGAGAGACGCGATTCCAAGGCCTCTGCGAGCTCCTGAGGCAAAGCTTCGATGGCATCGGGCTGAAGAGCCCAGAGATCAGAGATGCGAGGAGTGATGCCGGGGTTTCTGGTAAGCCCCCAGAAGAGATAAGGCGAGGCACATACAACACGAGAGGCACAAAAGACACAGAAGGCACGACGGACAGGTGATACAACACGCCCCGGGACTGCTCTGTCCTGCACACCTCAGCACTGTGAACAAAAGTGAGGCTCTCCCTTCACGTGGCCTAAGGGGCCACAGCCTGGACCTCCCCATCCCCAAAGCTGACTTAAAAATCCCAGGTCCAGAGTCCCGACCCGGCACCCCACTTTCAGCCCCTCTGCAATTCGCAGCCTTCGACTTAGCTCTCGGATGCCCGGCAGGGTGGATCCACATGGAGCGCCAAGGAAGGCCGCCTCGCCATCTGGGAAGTTCCTGCCATCGCCAGGCTGCCGTCTCTCGGTCAGCTACAATAAATAAAACAGAAAATCAGCGGCTGATCTTTGCAGGGCATCAGCCAAAACCCGACAATTCCGTGACTCACGGTCTCCTGTGAACGGCCACGTCCTTAGGCCGCACGCTTCGGCCACGCTGGGAGCCGGACGCCGTCATCGCAGGGCGCGCCTGAGTTAAGAGAAGACAAAGTGATGCGGCATTGCTGAAACTCAAAGGGACCCTCGCTCCTCCTCCCGACATCCCCAACTCACGGCAACCCCTCGGCCCCTTCCTGAAGGCCACCCACACAGCCCCTTTACGTGGAAAAGGCTCCGTCTCACGGTCCCGTAACGCTTCCGCCGGGCTCACGGGAGCGGCGAAACAGCTGTGCCGGCCGGTTGGCGAGGGGATCTCGGCGAAATGCGACTGGACCGCCTAAAGCACGCAAACAAGAAGGGACGTTTGGCATTGCACCAGAAACTGAGAGCCCAGCAATAACAACAGTTTCCCTCTACCGGTAAATGCTCACCTTGCCCGCTTCACCTTGACTGCTGCTAGCCAGCTTCACTTCCTAAGAATAAAGACAAAGAGGAGACCTGTAACACAGGGACCGGTTCCAGTTGCCCTGCAAAGACATTGACTTACCTTCTCGGGGGAACCCCCTTACCCTGGATGGGGCGCTCTGCCACCGATTTCATCCGTGTGCATCTGAAAGAAAGCTGAGACAAAAGTCAAAGTGCTGCAGGGTAACTTCACAGCTCCTGACATCTTGTGTCAATCTAGGAACACCCTCTAGACTCCAACTACACCCTACATTACAAATGCCAAATTACAGGGGCCTGGGACTTGGCCTTTTACACCTACACCCAGGCTGGGCAGCAGGACAGAGCAGCTCCGGGACAACTACACCCAGACACCCGTGACACACAAGACAACAGACGAGGGGACACAACGGGGAGACAAAACTCTGGGCCACAAGAATGGCCGCAAGGACCGAGAGAACGCGGAACGAGATGAGCCGGGTGAGAATGAAGGCGAGCTGATGAAGCACGCAGAACCCGGGAGGAAGAAGTTGCTGACGGACTGACGAACTCCAGCAGCTGCCAAGACGGATGCCCGAGAATCTGAGGGCCACAGTCCCCTACCTATCTTTGTGTTTCTTCAAGACCTAAGCCGCAACAATGGATCCTCGCGGCGCACGGCTGTTGACACAGCTCGGAACAAGACCTCTAAAAGACATCCGATCGGATGCTTTTAAAAGAGAGACGTGATTCCAAGGCCTCTGCGAGCTCCTGAGGCAAAGCTTCGATGGTATCGGGCTGAAGAGCCCAGAGATCGGAGATGCGAGGAGTGATGCCGGGGTTTCTGGTAAGCCCCCAGAAGAGATAAGGCGAGGCACATACAACACGAGAGGCACAAAAGACACAGAAGGCACGACGGACAAGTGATACAACACGCCCCGGGACTGCTCTGTCCTGCGCACCTCAGCACTGTGAACAAAAGTGAGGCTCTCCCTTCACGTGGCCTAAGGGGCCACAGCCTGGACCTCCCCATCCCCAAAGCTGACTCAAATATCCCAGGTCCAGAGTCCCGACCCGGCACCCCACTTTCAGCCCCTCTGCAATTCGCAGCCTTCGACTTAGCTCTCGGATGCCCGGCAGGGTGGATCCACATGGAGCGCCAAGGAAGGCCGTCTCGCCATCTGGGAAGTTCCTGCCATCGCCAGGCTGCCGTCTCTTGGTCAGCTACAATAAATAAAACAGAAAATCAGCGGCTGATCTTTGCAGGGCATCAGCCAAAACCCGACAATTCCGTGACTCACGGTCTCCCGTGAACGGCCACGTCCTGAGGCCGCGCGCTTCGGCCACGCCGGGAGCCGGACGCCGTCATCGCAGGGCGCGCCTGAGTTAAGAGAAGACAAAGTGATGCGGCATTGCTGAAACTCAAAGGGACCCTCGCTCCTCCTCCCGACATCCCCAACTCACGGCAACCCCTCGGCCCGTTCCTGAAGGCCACCCACACAACCCCTTTACATGGAAAAGGCTCCGTCTCATGGTCCCGTAACGCTTCCGCCGGGCTCACGGGAGCGGCGAAACAGCTGTGCCGGCCGGTTGGTTGGCGAGGGGATCTCGGCGAAATGCGACTGGACCGCCTAAAGCACGCAACAAGAAGGGACGCTTAGCATTGCACCAGAAACTGAGAGCCCAGCAATAACAACAGTTTCCCTCCACCGGTAAATGCTCACCTTGCCCGCTTCGCCTTGACTGCTGCTAGCCGGCTTCACTTCCTAAAAATAAAGACAAAGAGGAGACCTGTAACACAGGGACCGGTTCCAGTTGCCCTGCAAAGACATTGACTTACCTTCTCGCGGGAACCCCCTTACCCTGGATGGGGCGCTCTGCCACCGATTTCATCCGTGTGCATCTGAAAGAAAGCTGAGACAAAAGTCAAAGTGCTGCAGGGTAACTTCACAGCTCCTGACATCTTGTGTCAATCTAGGAACACCCTCTAGACTCCAACTACACCCTACATTACAAATGCCAAATTACAGGGGCCTGGGACTTGGCCTTTTACACCTACACCCAGGCTGGGCAGCAGGACAGAGCAGCTCCGGGACAACTACACCCAGACACCCGTGACACACAAGACAACAGACGAGGGGACACAACGGGGAGACAAAACTCTGGGCCACAAGAATGGCCACAAGGACCGAGAGAACGCGGAACGAGATGAGCCGGGTGAGAATGAGCTGATGAAGCTCACAGAACCCGGGAGGAAGAAGATGCTGATGGAATGACAAACTCCAGCAACTGCCAAGACGGATGCCCGAGAATCTGAGGGCCACAGCCCCCTACCTATCTCTGCGTTTCTTCAAGACCTAAGCCGCAACAATGGATCCTCGCGGCGCACGGCTGTTGACACAGCTCGGAACAAGACCTCTAAAAGACATCCGATCGGATGCTTTTAAAAGAGAGACGCGATTCCAAGGCCTCTGAGAGCTCCTGAGGCAAAGCTTCGATGGCATCGGGCTGAAGAGCCCAGAGATCAGAGATGCGAGGAGTGATGCCGGGGTTTCTGGTAAGCCCCCAGAAGAAATAAGGCGAGGCACATACAACACGAGAGGCACAAAAGACACAGAAGGCACGACGGACAGGTGATACAACACGCCCCGGGACTGCTCTGTCCTGCGCACCTCAGCACTGTGAACAAAAGTGAGGCTCTCCCTTCACGTGGCCTAAGGGGCCACAGCCTGGACCTCCCCATCCCCAAAGCTGACTTAAAAATCCCAGGTCCAGAGTCCCGACCCGGCACCCCACTTTCAGCCCCTCTGCAATTCGCAGCCTTCGACTTAGCTCTCGGATGCCCGGCAGGGTGGATCCACATGGAGCGCCAAGGAAGGCCGCCTCGCCATCTGGGAAGTTCCTGCCATCGCCAGGCTGCCATCTCTCGGTCAGCTACAATAAATAAAACAGAAAATCAGCGGCTGATCTTTGCAGGGCATCAGCCAAAACCCGACAATTCCGTGACTCACGGTCTCCTGTGAACGGCCACGTCCTTAGGCCGCACGCTTCGGCCACGCCGGGAGCCGGACGCCGTCATCGCAGGGCGCGCCTGAGTTAAGAGAAGACAAAGTGATGCGGCATTGCTGAAACTCAAAGGGACCCTCGCTCCTCCTCCCGACATCCCCAACTCACGGCAACCCCTCGGTCCCTTCCTGAAGGCCACCCACACAACCCCTTTACGTGGAAAAGGCTCCGTCTCATGGTCCCGTAACGCTTCCGCCGGGCTCACGGGAGCGGCGAAACAGCTGTGCCGGCCGGTTGGTTGGCGAGGGGATCTCGGCAAAATGCGACTGGACCGCCTAAAGCACGCAAACAAGAAGGGACGCTTGGCATTGCACCAGAAACTGAGAGCCCAGCAATAACAAGAGCTTTCCTCCACTGGTCAATGCTCACCTTGCTCACTTTGCCTTGACTGCTGCTAACCGGCTTCACTTCCTAAGAATAAAGACAAAGAGGAGACCTGTAACACAGGGACCGGTTCCAGTTGCCCTGCAAAGACATTGACTTACCTTCTCGCGGGAACCCCCTTACCCTGGATGGGGCGCTCTGCCACCGATTTCATCCGTGTGCATCTGAAAGAAAGCTAAGACAAAAGTCAAAGTGCTGCAGGGTAACTTCACAGCTCCTGACATCTTGTGTCCATCTAGGAACACCCGCTAGACTCCAACTACACCCTACATCACAAATTTCAAATAACAGGGGCCTGGTACTTGTCCCTTCACACCTACACCCAGGCTGGGCAGCAGGACAGAGCAGCTCCGGGACAACTACACCCAGACACCCGTGACACACAAGACAACAGACGAGGGGACACAACGGGGAGACAAAACTCTGGGCCACAAGAATGGCCACAAGGACCGAGAGAACGCGGAACGAGATGAGCCGGGTGAGAATGAGCTGATGAAGCTCACAGAACCCGGGAGGAAGAAGATGCTGATGGAATGACAAACTCCAGCAACTGCCAAGACGGATGCCCGAGAATCTGAGGGCCACAGCCCCCTACCTATCTCTGCGTTTCTTCAAGACCTAAGCCGCAACAATGGATCCTCGCGGCGCACGGCTGTTGACACAGCTCGGAACAAGACCTCTAAAAGACATCCGATCGGATGCTTTTAAAAGAGAGATGTGATTCTGAGGCCTCTGAGAGCTCCTGAGGCAAAGCTTCGATGGCGTCGGGCCGAGGAGCCCAGAGATGCGAGGAGTAACGCCGGGGTTTCTGGTAAGCCCCCTGAAGAAACAAGGCGAGGCACGTACAACACGAGAGACACAAAAGACACAGAAGGCACGACGGACAAGTGACACGACACGCCCCGGGACTGCTCTGTCCTGCGCACCTCAGCACTGTGAACAAAAGTGAAGCTCTCCCACCGTGTGGCCTAAGGGGCCACAGTCTGGACCTCCCCGTCCCCAAAGCTGACTCAAATATCCCAGGTCACAAGTCCCGACCCGGCACCCCGCTTTCAGCCCCTCTGCAATTTGTAGCCTTTGACTCAGCTCTCGGATGCCTGGCGGGGAGGATCCACACGAGGACGCCCTGGAAGGCCGTTGCGCTATCCGGGAAGTTCCTGCCATCGCCAGGATGTCGTCTCCTCGTCAGCTACAATCTAGAAGACCAAATATCAATGCAGGATCTTAGCGGCACATCTGTGAAAATTCAGCACTTACCTTCTCTAGAGAACGCCCAGGTTCATGGGCTGCACACTTCACCTCACAGGGAGGCAGAGGCTTGCTTCACAGCAGTATTGGCTGACACAGCCAAATTACCACCACCTCAAGAAGGGGAGGAAGACTCTCCAGTCAGTGAGGGACAGGGAGCCCAGGGTACCCCAAGGATGGAAACCCCAGCTTATATGACAGCAGTAGGCCCTAGCACCCACTATCTCTTCCTGGCTGGCCCTAGCACCAGGGGTACTGCCTGCAGCTCTCAGGGGTTCTGGCACTCTGCTGCTTTAGGGTTCCTGCCTGCAGCTGCCTCACGGAAATGGGGGCACTGTTAGGGCTGCTGTTCAGGGTTTGGGTACACCTGAACTCTACCTTATATCCCAACCTGTACCCCTTTTATTTTCAATGTTTGTCTACAGCCCTCAAGGTTTTGACCTCTGAAGCCCTCCCTCAACCTCTCTGTGTCACTGCCAAGCTCCCCCACTGAACCCTACAAACTTAATTAGAACCCTACGCTTGCAACCGGGGATGCTCCTTATCCATAGGCCCCAAGAGATGTCCATTAGCCCGGACCAGGCAATCCACAGTTGCTCCCTACCCTACCTAAGTTTGGCCCTGAGACAGGGCAGAGGCTGACAGAGCCGAACTCTTTGCGGAGGCTAGGCACGAAGCCCTGCCAACCGCCGCCTCGAGGAGGGGTAGGAGCAATCCCCGGCTGCGGAGGGACCGAGAGCCCAGGGTGGGGCGGGGCGGGAAACCCCCTGTTTCCCCAACCCTACGGATCGTCCCCCCACTATCTCCTGGCTGGCCCTAGCACCAGGGTACTGTCTGCAGTACCAGGGGTTCTGGCACTCTGCTGCTTTAGGGTTCCTGCCTGCAGCTGTCTCAGGGAAACGGGAGGGCTGTTAGGGCTGCTGTTTAGGGTTTGGGGTGGGGTACACCTGAACTCCACCTTACCTATACCCCTTCTTTTCACTGTTTGCTCAGCCTTTTTTTTTCTTGGAATTCTTGTGACAGATTGAGGGCACTGGGGAGGGACTGCCAAGGTGAAATCAAAAGGGAAAAGGAGAAAGATCACCCCTGCAAATCCACACCGGCTCAGCTGTTCAGGTGCTGCTTCCTGGCAAAAAGCTTTGTCCATCACCACCTCCTTTAAGCAGTGCTCCGGATCCAAGTGCATCCAGGTGCTCCCCCAGACCCTATGAGATGCTCTCACCGTCACTCCATGAGATGTCACTGGGAGCCCACCAGAAAGTTCTCTCCTCCGGCAGATCCATGCCGATGTTGATTTGCCACTCGTATTTGGCCCTGTAATAACGGCAAAATTGTTGCCCTCCGTCAGGTACGTGTTGTTAGACACAGGTTTTTCCATAGCCATCTTTTCAAGAACTGGGTGCCATCCCTGCTTGATTGCTAAATTATCCATAAATTCTGGAAAACCTAAATGAGAAAAAAAATCTAAGACACTGAGGAGTTAATATGGAAACCTTTATATCATTAAAGTAGTATGTTTTGAAATAAAGTGAATTCTTCCAGTCCAACTGCAAAAATCCAATTTGTAAAAATAAAATAGCCAAAAACAAACAGTATCAAGTTCCCTCCAATATCATCAATAAAATCACAATACCTCCACCAACCAAGGGAAAAAAATCTTAACCTAGAAAAAATCTGAACCCCCTCAAAAAGATTCAACACTAAAACACAACTCATCCTAACACTTCAACTAACAATACTAAAATAATTTTTCAAAACAAATATAAAAACCCTTCTAAAATCTACTGGTCTTTTCTCCACAACAAAAAAAAACCTCCTTTAAAATCAATTTAAAAACGGACTGAAACCTGCTTTCTATTAAGAAACACATTCATTTTAAAACATTTCCTCCCAGTTTGTCTCAAACCTTTCCAAGGTTTGGATCCCGTTCCAGTGCACCAGAACCAAATCAACCTGCTCTGGCTCTGGAAACATCAGCGACACCAAACCCAGAGCACGAAGCACCTCGCCGCTCCTACCCCGCTGTCCCTCGGCCCTGCTCTCTCGCGTCCTACGCTGCAGAGCGCTGGGAGCCAGGTTCAGCCCCGAGAATTGTCGCATCCATTTCCTCGGACATTCCAGCTTCCACGGGGATATTGCGGGGACCCCCTGCATTCCATTCCCTAGTACAGCAGCAAGACAAAGTTCTCCCCCAGCCCGCGTCTCCAGAAAATCGTGTACAAGCCTTAAACAAGCTCCGAGGTTTGAGAAATACGGTCTGCCCAACAAGCCCAACTCTGCATCCAGAGGAAATGAACATCACAAACAGATTCATGCACACCAGATGCACGGGACGCTGTCAGCTTGGACCTGCAATTAACTCGGCAATGGAAAAACCTGAGCTCGAAACCCTCACGTCAGGGTGCAAAAGGTATTGGACACAGTTTCTAGAAGGCGCCACATCGTTATTTAAAGGCGCGGCTCGGCTAAAGAGCAACACCGACAAAGCCCCGAGACAAAAAGGCCGGAAGGTCGGGCTTTTCCCCCTCCCCTCCTCCCAGCGGCTTTTGCCAGCGCACTCTGAACCTGACGAGCCACGAGTGTCCCCCTGCGGCCCTCGCCGGGACTCGCTCCCGGGCTGGCGCCGCTCCAGGTGCGGGGGGACCGGGGGAGCCACGCGAGCCCCGGCAGCGGCGGCACTCGGCACCCGGGGGCGGCCCCGCGCTCCCGGCCCAGGACGGAGCGCGGCTCCCGGCAGGAAAGCGGCTCCTCCGGCGGGCGGGGGCGGCCCCGGCCCCGGGACAGCCCGGCCCGCCCAGCGGCACCGGGACCGGCCCGAAGGGACCCCGGCGGTGCCCGAGCCCCGCGCCCGGAGCGGGCGGAGCGGCCGGACGGACACAGCTCCGCGCCGCGGCTCCCGCCTGCCGGCCCGGCAGAGCTCACCTCCCCTCCACACGGCTCTGTCGCTCCCCGGCAAGATGAAATCAAAAAGGAAAAGGAGAAAAGTCCCCCCTGCGAACCCGCACTGGCTCACCTGCTCCGATGGTGCTTCCAGACACAAAGGTTTGTCCCTCGGCACCTCCTTTAAGCAATGCTCCATGTCCAAGTGCATCCAGCTGTTCTCCCAGACCCTATGAGATGGTCTCGGTATCGTTCCATGAGACACCCCTGGGGAGCTCACCATAAACCCCTCTCCTCCAACTGCTCCGTGCCCAAGTGAACTGAGGGAAACCCTCCCCCTAAAACAGCCCCGGGCAGGACCCACCCGTTCCTTACCATAACTGCTCACACCTGGAGCTGCTCTTGTCCCCTCATCAACCTCACTGCTCACACCTGGGGCTGCTCTGAGCCCTCATCATCCTCACAGTTCAGTTTGTGCTGTTGCCATCCTACGGGTGAGGGCAGGGGCAGAAGTAACTTGTTGCTCATTCCCTGGACAGCTCATTGTCTGCACCTGACACACGGGGGCACCAGGCTTTCCTTGCTATGGATGAGGACACCTCTCCTCCTCCAGGTGCCCAAGGCTGAAAATGGAATTCCACCTCCACAATTCCATGTGTTTGAGTTTCATAATTCCCAATGTAATTCCCCATGGATCATAAGACATCACCTCTAATTTTTCCTCTAGAATCACTGCTGACGTGCCTTTCTGTGGAAGTGTTTAACACATCGATGCAGAGTTCAGGGGCTCGTTTATGGCTTATCCTGACGAGCACAAAGGAAATCCAAACACCCATAATTACAGGGAAATATGGATAAAGTTTATAAATACTCCTCTTCCCTGCAACTCCCTGGCAACCTCCCATTGACCTTTTACACTTAACCTCTGAATTTTGACGTTTGACTCTTGACTTTAGCTCTCTGAAGTTTGATTCCCTGATAATTGACCTTGAACCACATAACCTTGGAAAATTAACCCATAACATTGGACCTTGGACCCTTTACTCTTGGTCTTTGAACCCTGACCATTCACATGTGACCCCTGAAGTTTGAAACCCTGACTTTTCACTTTAACCATTGACCCCTGATCTCTGAGCTTCTGCCCTTGACCTCAGCCCTTTAATATTAAAGCACTGTATTTAAATAATTTTTTAAACTTATATTTATAGTTATTTATATTTTTCTATTCTTATATATAATATAGATTATATTTCAATAACATACATAATATTACTTATATTTTGTGTGCATATTTATTTACATCTATATTATAGATTTTCTGTTGATATATGTATTTCTATTTTTAAATTTATAAATTTATTATGAATTTATATATTTCTCTTTATATTTTTCTATTTTTATGGGTTTTTTTAAATTTCTATTTGTTTATATTTTAAACTATGTAAATTCATTAACCTAACACATCAGAATGACAAAAATATAAAGCATTAGTCAACGCTGATACGCAGTACACACTAATCTCTATGGAACTTATACATATAAATTTCAATCTGTAGACTTTAATATGTGATTTATACATGTATTTTATACACTAATTTACACGCAATTAATACATGTGGAAACCAAACCTATTTCTATTACTGACAAAACAAAATCATAACACTAGAGGGCCAGTACCTATAAAAAAACCAGAACAGCTCCACAGGTTTTTGGATTCTGCATCCAGCCCTCCCAGGGAATTTCCTGGCAGCTCGGGGTCCCCTCTGGGCAAGGGTACCCAGCACAAGCCCTCCCCATTCCCCGCTCACCTTGCTCCTCCAGCGCAGCGCCTGCCTCCCTCTGCCGGGGACCTCGGCGTGCCCCAAGGGACATGGGAGCCCCCCAGTGCCCACCCCGTCCCCCTCAGCCTTTGCTCCTCACCCCCAAAGAAGGCACAGAACAACTCCAACTGCCCTGGACAGCAGCACCCTGCTTTATGGGAACCCTGTCCAGGTCTAGACCCCCCCCCAAAAAAATGAGCTGTGCTGCAACAAGAAAGGGGGGCAGGTCCCAGAAATCCCTCCCTGAAACCCCAGGCACAGGCCAGAGGCAGAAAGAGGGAGTGGCGGCAGAAGGGACAAAGGAAGAAAAGAAAGACTTGTTCTGGTATTTTACAAGTGGGTTACCGACCTTTCCTTTCTATGGATAAGGACACCTCCCCTCTTCCTCAAGGCTGAAAGTGGAATTCCACCTCCAAAATTTCACGTGTCTGAGTTTCATAATTACCAATGTAATTCCCCATGCAGCATAAGCCAACACCTCTAATTTTTTCTCTAGAATCATAGAATCAGCTGACTTGCTTTTCTGTGGAAAACTTGCTTTTCTGATGTCAAAACACATCGATCGAGAGTTCAGGGGCCCGTTCATGGCCTATCCTGACAAGCAAAAACAAAATCCAACCACCAAGAATTACACGGAAATATGGATACAGTTTATAAATACTCCTCTTCCCTGCAACTCCCTGGCATTGATCTCTAACCTTGGACCCTTCACCTTTGACTCTTGACTTCTGCCCTTCGAAGTTTGATTCCTTGATAATTGACCTTTGACCACATAACCTTTGAAAATTAACCCGTAACATTGGATCTTTGACCCTTTACTCTTGGTCTTTGAACCCTGACCATTCACATGTGACCCTTGAAGTTTGAATCCCTGACTTTTCACTTCAGCCATTTGCCCTTGACCTCGGCCCTTTGACCAATGACCCTTGATCTTTGACCCTGCCCCAACATCAATATCACTGACCTACAGTGATTTCAGCATATGAATCCTACCGTAGTTATCTCACCCTACAGTGGCAATCCCATGTTCAGTCTCTATCCCAGCCCCACAGTGATTTCAGCTCCAGCTGAAAGTTCCATTTCATAGATCCGGCTCCAGTTCATCGTTCCCATTCAGCAGTTCCATGCCCAGGTGCATCCGGGTGCTCCCCGAGCCCCTGCGAGATATTCCAACCATCCTTCCTTGAGAGACCCCCCGGAAATCCCCCCTCGGCTCCTGCCCACCAGCAGCTCCCCGCTCAGGTGTCCTCAGGTAGCCCCCTGCAGCAGCACCCGCCCCGTCTTCATCCACAATTCGGGGACGTGAGAGAAACGAGAGTTTTATTTCCGAGGAAGCGCCCGGTCACCACAGCGGGCGCCACACTGCCATAAAGCACAGCCGCCGCGCTGTCCACTCCTGCCAAACTGCCGTAAAGCATCCACCCAAAGCCGCCGTGCCGATCGTGCTGCCGAAAAGTGCCGGGGAAGATGGCGGCCGTGACGGTGTGGGAGTCGCGGGCTGGGTCAGGCCCCGCCGGGCCTCACCGGGAATGGACGGCGGAGCCCGTCAGCACCGGCGTGAGTGGGGCGGGGGGCGGCGGGAGGACCCACTTGGAGGGCTATGTAGTCGCGATGGGCTTACGGGGGGTGGGGGTGTTGTGGACCAAGAGAACCCGCCGTGGGGTGGAGGGAGCGGGCTGTGGGGCAGAGGGTCCTCGATGTGCGGCTGAGGGTGGAGTTGGGGCTGGGTTTGGGGCAGAAGGGGCTGGGGGCAAGGGCTAGCGGAGCAGAGAGTTCGCTGAAGAGTGCGAGAAGGAGAACGGGGTCAGAGGGACCCCCCTGGAGAGGGGTGCTATGGGGCACGGTGTGGTTTCTCTGGGAAGGGGGGCAGTTGCTGTGGGGCCGGGAGTTCTGTGGAAGGACGATTTCTGTGCGGCAGGGGAATTGTGTGAGGCGAGATCTGCAGTGGGAAGGCGGTTTCTGTGAGGCAGGGGCTGCTGTTGGGCCGGGACTTGCAGCGCACACCTTCTCTGCCTTCCCCCCAGACCACCATCATGGCCGTGGAGTTCGATGGAGGCGTCGTCATAGGGGCCGACTCCCGAACCACCACCGGGTGAGTGCCATGGGCCGTGACATCATCAGTGCCCTCACGGGGATCCGGGACGGTGTGCTAGGGTTGTCACTCTTGTCACGGTGTCATGATGATGTCACTGGGAAGCCAAAGCTGCAGGTAGGGTGCCAGGTATCTCAAGATATCAATGTCACACTTGACAGGCATTTTCCTTCACCAATATTATCCAACAATCCTTTATTTATGTGGAATAATTCCTGCAAAAACATTCTCAGGTTAAAGTTTGTGATCTTGGTCCCAGTTTCTCTCCACAGATCTCATTTTTTCTTGGCCAAATAGTTTTTCCTCTTTTAGGGGGAGTTTTCAGATCCCACAGAACCATTCCCCGGTGTGGTGATAAAAATTGGATTTTAATCCCGTGTTAAAATCGCCCAATCCAAAGGGCTTCCTGCATCCTTCTAAGTAATGTAATTCTTAATTCATCTGTAAAATATGGGACACTTCCCACACTATATTTGTTATCATCTTTGGTCCATTATATGGAAAAATTCTTTCCAGTGCCTCAGATCTTTGAACAAAACCTGAATTATTTTTATTGATATTCCATCCTGGTAATCCTGTAAAATCCATTTCCCAGCGTTCCCTGGGGGTTATCCCTGCCTTTCTGGGATTTCCTCCCCTATTATTTCTTTTTGTTGTTATTACCGCAGCAAATCCTATATTTCTAAGTCCCGTGCCTGCAAAACCTGGCACTTTGTGCCCAAAGAAATTCCAGCATCTTCCTGGGACCAACACCTGCTTTCCAGGGTTTTCTTAGCATCTCCAGCGCGTTGCTCCTCTTGCAGTGTTACCTTGGGGGGTTGTTACGGTAACATCACACTGCTATCACCTCCAGCAGCCAGGCTGCTGCCACAGTGACATCACCACGGTGTCCCGCAGGTCCTACATAGCCAACCGAGTGACAGACAAACTGACCCCCGTCCACGACCGAATCTTCTGCTGCCGCTCGGGCTCGGCAGCCGACACTCAGGCAGTGGCTGATGCTGTGGCCTATCAGCTGGCCTTCCACAGGTACCCCCCATGGGGCATGGGGTAGGGTCAGGGAGGCTGTCAGGACAACCCCCAGCCCGACACCTGGCCCTGCCCCACAGCGTGGAGCTGGAGGAGCCGCCGCGGGTGCGCACAGCCGCCCGCCTCTTCCAGCAGAGCTGCTACCGGTACCGTGAGGAACTCAGCGCCGGCATCATTGTCGCTGGCTGGGACCCACGGCGGGGGGGACAGGTGGGCTCCCTTTAGTTCCGGTGTCTCCTTTTCTGTCCTCTCTGCTGTCCCAGCATGTCCCTTTTTCTTCCCGAGTGTCCCCTTTTCTGTCCAGGAGTGTCTCACTCTGCCCCACATCTCCTTCTGCTTCCTGGTATCCCCTTCTCTGCCCTACAGCGCTCACCTCTGCCCTACAGTGCTCCTCCTTTCTGCCTCATAACCCCATCTTTTCCCTGCAGTCCTCTCTTTCTGCCCCGCAGCCCCCTCCTTTTCCCCAGAGCACCCTACAGCCCCCGCTGTGCCCCCCAGGTGTACGTGGTGCCAATGGGAGGGCTGCTCTTGCGCCAGCCCTTCGCTGTGGGGGGCTCAGGAAGCTCCTACATTTATGGATTCCTGGACGCCACATTCCAGCCGGGGATGACCCGCTCCCAGTGCCAGGAATTCGTCGCCCGTGGTGGGTTTGGGGGATATTGGAGAATTCGGGGTGGGAGGTGGGAAGGGTCCTGAGAGGGGGCTTGGGGTCCTGGGAGAGGATCTGGGGGTACAGAGGAGTTTGGCTGGCATTGAAGGGTTTGGGCGTGTCCTGGGTAGGCATTTTGGGAACATGGAGTGGTGTAGGGGTCTTGGGAGAGGATTTATGGAACACGGAAGAGTTTGGGGGGTCCTGGAAGAGGATTTCGGAGCACAGAAGAGTTTGGGCAGCACTGAGGGGTCTTGGAGTGTCTTGGGGATTTGGGAACATTAATGGTTTGGGGGGTTCCTTACCTGTGTTCCCCCAGCACTGGCCCTGGCGATGGTGCGGGACGGCTCCAGTGGGGGGGTCATCAGGCTGGCGGCCATCACCGAGGAGGGAGTGGAACGGACGGTCCTGGCCGGCTCTGACCTGCCCTGGGGTGATGGTGGCCCCCCTGTTTGAGGGAGAGCCCCCCCCGCCAGGACCCCCGAATTTGGCAGGGGAGACAATAAACAGCTCTGCTGCCTCCGGTGGATTTTCTTGGGGTCTAGCTTTGGAGTCCCCTGCTGTCACGCAGTCCCTGGTGGGGGAAAGGCCACACCCACGGTGTGACAGACACAGACCCCCCCCCCCCCGCAGTGTGACAAAGATAAAGCACCCTGCAATGTCTGTAGGTCTTGCTTTAATTACATGATCACGATCCATGATTCATTAACAAAGCGCAGGGTGGAGGGTGCTGGGGGAAGGGCGGGGGGGAGGGGAAATCTGGGGGGCTCTTGCCCCACGCTTTGACCTTGATACTGGCTGGTAACAAAACCCCCAGAGGGGTGGGAAGGGGGCACATGGGGACGGCACCCTACAGTTTCTATAGGGCTGCCCCATAGGGACAAGACATCCCCTGCTGTCCCCATGGGAGGGATCCAGTGCCCCTGTATCAGGCCCAGGGCCCCTCCATAGGGCCCCAGGGCCACTTCATAGCCTTGATGGGGGTGGTCAGGCACTCCTATAGAGTCACCTAGCCTCCAGCCCCTGGTGGGGTGGGGGTCAGGCACCCCCACAGCACCTGAGGGAGAGGTCAGACCCCCTCAGAGCCCACGGGATGGGGTCAGATCCCCCCGACCCCCCCCCCCCCCCCCGGGGGGTGTCAGGCACTGAGGAAGAGCCGCTGGTACCACTTGTTCATCTGCTCAAGAAAGATGAAGGTGAGCACGGTGTGGGGGCCCAGGCGGGCATAGTAGGGGGTGAAGCCCTTCCAGAGGCTGAAGAAGCCCTCATACCGCACCACCTTCAGCAGCACATCCTGTGGGGGGAGCAGTGTGTCAGGGGGAGGGCGCCCAAAAATAAACCTAAAAAATGGCATGGATGCCTTTCCAGAAGAATGGGGAACCTTCTTGAAATAACATGGACGCACTCAAGAAGATGAGGAAGCCTGCCAAAACTATGAGAAACCTTCCAAAAATGACAGGGATCGCCCCTCCCTCCCACAAGATAACGGGGAACTTTCCCAAAATGCTAGGGGAGCTCCCCAAAATTATAGGCATCTCCTCAAAATTACCTGAATTTTTCCCCCCGCCTCCAATGACAGGGAACACCCCAAAAATCATGTAAACCCCCCCTCCCCCCAGTTGAAAGGGAACTCCCAAAATTACAGAGGAGCCCCTCCTAAACTGATGGGGACTCCCAAATGGTGTTGCCTCCCAAACCCTGCTCACTCACCAGCCCATTGCGGTACTCGGGTTTCCCGTCTATTGTCCGCATGTTCTGGATCCTGTTGGGGGAAATTTTGGGGTTAAACAGGCGGTTTTGGGGTGACCATGTACCACATTTGTGATTATCTAAGGGCGAGCAGGGGAGCAACCCCCCCACCCCCCAAATGAACCCACCGGGTCTTGACGATGTCGACGGGCATGGAGGCTGCCGTGGTCACCAGCCCACTGATCATGCTGGCACAGAAGTGGCACAGGATGTCGTCACGGAAATGCCCTGGGGGCACCCAAAAACATCAGAGGGGAATGGGGGGAGAGTGGACTAGGATTTATAGGATTTCCCCATGGCAGACCCACCCCCTGAACTCACCAGAGTCAAGCAAGAATTGTTTGGATTGGGAGTATGAGGCAAGTTGGGCAGCGTTGACCACCACGGCACGGGCCATGGTGGGGATACAGCCCTATGGGAAAACAGGGTGTTTGGGTGAGTCCTGTGTACCCCCAGACCCTGCCACATCACCCGCTGCATTCCCACTTTCCTCCACAGACCATGCTCTCCTCACCACAGCTGGAGACACAGCACTGGGATGGGAGACAGGAGTTTGGGGGATACCCAGCTTGCCCCCCCAGAGCATGAGGACACCCCCAGATCCTTGGGGAGGCAGCAGGGGAGTCATGGGAGGATCTTGGGGTCCCACAGCTCCCACTTACCCTCCACAGCGTGAGCACCCCTTCCTCCCTTGCCATCCTCACGAGGGCGTCAAACACGTTGTGATAGCCGCGGCGCTCACCAGGGGGCAGCCTGGGATTCGGGGCAAAAAAACGGGATTTTGGTAAAAAAAGCAGAGAGGGGGGCAGGTGGGGACGTAGATACTTGTGGTACGGTTGGGGGCTCACCTGCCATCAGCTGTCATGCGGATGAGGGCCACCTCAGCTGGGGTCCCCACAAAGGCCCCCGCAGCCCCTGCCGTCATTCCCATGGCTGCCTTGGCGAGGAATGGAGGGGGGGTCCCATCAGCACCGCCAAAACGCTCCAGGAGGACGCTGTAGATGCCCAGGCGGGTGGTGGTGTAGGTGGCCTGGCGTAGAAGCCCCGCTGACAGCCTGTGGGGACACAGAGAGTAGGGAGGAGTCCCCAAAATGGGGGGGCAGGAAAGAGCTTAAGGCTCGTAGGTGCTTGGAGTTTTGAGGGATCTGTATCCCCTGACCAGCAACCTCTTGCAGCATGGGACTGACCCCAGGGCATGCAGGGACAAGAGGTTTCAAGGGGATCCCAGGGGGTTCGGGAGTTCAAGAGATGTCCCAGAGATTTGGAGGTCCAGGATGGTTGCAAGGGGGTTCTGGGGGGCCCATACCCCGTGTAGATGCCTCTCAGTCCCTCGTGGCGCAGGATGGACCCCAGGGCGTGCAGGGACGTCCGGTACTCACGGCCCTTGGCCCCGGCCCCGCTCAGCTGCATCCGATTCTTCACCAAGTCCAGGGGCTGCACAAAGACTGTAGCCCCCATCCTGAAGGAAGGGGGTCGGGGGACCCCAAAAATACTTGAACCCCTCTCCACAGCTCCCCAAATCCACCCACAGCCCTCTCAGAGGAAACCTGGGTGACGAGGAAGTCTGAAGGAGCTTTGGGGATCTGTGGGGGGACACAGAACGGGTGTGAGGGGAGCTGTATGGGATTTCGGGAGGTTTGAAAGGGTGCAGTGGATTTGAATTTATTTTGGAGGGCAGTGGTGGGTCTGGAAGGAAGCATTTGAGGGATTCGGAAGGGATTTAGGGGAGGCTATGGGGGGGTAATGATCGGGATCGGGGGATATTAAAGGGTTTGGAGCGGGGGGCTGAGGGGTTAGGAGCGGCATCGGGGGTGGTTCAGGGGTGACCTGAAAGGTCTGGGCAGGGGGATGTCGGTTTGGGAGTGCGGGATCCCGGTTTTGGCGAGGAGCGGGGGTGTGAGGGGGGAGGCTCTCACCCGGCCAGGCCGCCGAAGAGAAACTTCACAGATTTCGGGGAAGTCTTGGGTCTCTCGGCCGCCGGCGCCGCCGCCATGACGGCCGGGCCCTGGTACCGGGGGCGCGGGGGGGGCGCGGGGTCCGGCACCGGCGGCGCCCCAAGGTGACTCGGGGGGGCGCGGCGCCAGTGCGCCTGCGCGGGGCGCTTGCGCGGCGCCGGGGCGGAGGCCCGAGCGGGGAGCGTAGCTCTGAGGGGAAGCGCCGCCTCTAAGGGGAGGGGACGTGACCGCGAGCCCCGGGGACCTGTTCCGCCCTCGCGTCTCTCATTGGTGGAGGGTGTTTTGGCGGGAAGGGAAATTGCTCAGTAACCAAGAGGATTGGCTAGGGCAGCGGCGGGTAGTAAGTAGCCCTACCCTTCTCTCGCGATATTTCGCCATCTCGGGGGGCCTGAGGGGAGCCGGAGGCGGCGGCGGCGGAAGGGGTCGACGAGCGGTACCTCACGCACTTCGTCCGCCGCTGCTCAGCGCCGTGGGGTGATGCCTGTCCCGTTCTATTCTAGGCGGTGAGTGCTGGGGGTACTAGGACGCTATGGGAGATATTGGGAAGCATTTGTGACACTGGGGGGCGCTGTCAGGAAGGCTTTTTGAGTATGCGGGGAAGCACTTGTTACACGCTTGGGATCGCTGGGAGGCACTCTTGGGTGCACTGACAGGCATTGGGCACAGTCTGGGTCTGCTGGGGGCAATCTTAGGTGCATCACTCAGCACCGGCGTCATTCGGAGTCCCCCTACTCATACTGGCACCTCCCACTGACCCCCACTACTGATTCTAACTGGGAGTCACTGGTGAGGTACTGCACCCCACCCCCGCTCCAGCACTTCCCCTCCAAACCCTGTCCCTTCCCTACAGCCCCTGCCCCAGTTTTGGGGTAGCCCTGAGGTGTTGGGGGTTGTTGGGGGACACTAGAGGGCCCACGGTGCCAGGGATGACACAGATGTTAACAGGTGACAGAATCACCTTGAGATGGAGTGGAAGGGGGGCAGTGACACTGTCCTACAAGATGTAGGGGTGCCATGGCTCCACAGGTGACAGTGATGGAGTGATGGTATGCCCCAACCTCACAGCCAAGGGGGTCACCTCGTGGCAGGGGCAAAGGCACGTAGGGGGCCCAACACCTGGGTCCCTCCCTGCTGGGCGAGAGGGGACAGGGGGAAGGACACCCCATCCACCCACGGCCCAACCCCTGATACCCCAGTTCCCCCCCGTGGGGCAACTGCGGGCCCTTCCCCCCCTCTGTGAGTCAGCCCGGGGGGGTGAGAGGGGGGGAACAGGAAGCATCAGAGCCACCACATTGCCCTTATAAGGACTAGACGGGACCGGAGCAGCTTCCGCCTGCCTGCCCGGATGTCTGGTCCTACCCCACATCTACCCCTCTACCCCACATCCCCATCTCTGCCCTATAGCACCTTCTTCATCCCACATCAGCTCCCCATCTCCCTCTGCCCCACCCTATCCCCCCACATCCGCACCTCTGCCCCACATCAACCCATCCCACCACCTCCCCACTTCTGCCCCACACCACTCTCTGAACACCTGGGGCCCTGCCTCACAACTTCCCAAAATATCTACAATTCCTGTCCCCCAATTCCCCACAGCCTCTTCTGTTTCCCCCAGATGTCCCCCAGCCCCTTGTTCTATCCTACCACCCCCCAGCTGCTGCCTGCACCCCCAACTGACTTCCCCTCTGCTGCTGGTGCAGCCCCTGCCATGAATGAAGCCCTCCAATAAAGCCTCTGCCCTCCAACGTTGCCTCCTGAGAGTCGGGGGGGTGGTGGGGGACATCATGGGGCAGGTGCTGCCCCATCGTGGACTTTGTCCCCCAGGGCATGGCAGCACCCTTGGACCCGGGTATCCGGGGAGGCCTCCTCCACCCAGGGTGGAGGGCAGAGCCGCACCCCATGGCCCCGGGCACACATCGAGGTTCCCCCCCACAGCACCCACATCCCTGAAATCCCTGACCCACAGCGACTCCCCACAAGGGCACTTTATTGCTGCCGGCAGCGGGGATTGGGGGGAATGACAAGGGGGTGGGGGATGTGGTCCTGCTGGTCCCTGGCAGCTCCTGCTGGTCCCTGGGGGTCCAGGGGTCCCTGGGGGGATCCCAGGGGTCCCCCCCAGCCCCCTCAGTACTGGCTGCGCCGCAGGTGATTGGCCATCTCATAACATTTCTTGTTGACGCAGCCACCGTGGACGCCCTCCTTGCCCATGGCCAGCACGATGGCTGCAGGGGTACGGGTATAAGGTGGGGGGGTGATCCTCAACCCTCCCAAAACCCCCATCAATCCCCAGACAGACAGGGGGTCAAGGGGGAAGAAGGGCAGGAAGCAACAGCTGGGATGAGGGACCCCAGGACTTAGCAAGGGGTAGTTTGGGGGCATCTGGGGCAAGGGGGAGTAGGGACATGAACGGGAAGCAGGTCAGGGGTGACACAGGTGACAGGGCAGCAGGTGACGTGGCCGGGTGGAGCTGTGCAGGGGAGAGGACACGGGGTGACATGGAGTGACACTGGGAAAGATGGGGGCACCTGAGGAGTGAGAGTGTTGAGAGTGACACTGGGTGACACTGGGATGCCATAAGATACATGGGAGGCACCTGCAGAGGATTTGGGTCATGGAGGGTGACAGGAACTGGTCAGGAGGTGATAAAAAGTGTCAGGGAGGTGTGGGGGCACGGGGATGGGGGGTGTGTGATACAGGGTGACAGGAGGGTGGAGGGGGGCAATGATACAGGGTGGTTCCAGGGGGAGGTGCCTCTTGTTGGTGATTTTGAGGGTGGGGGGTGTGCTGAGAGGGTGACGGGGATGACACAGGGTGTGGGGTAGTTGTGACAGAGGGGTAGTTCCAGGGGGTCCCTCACTCTTGTTGGTGATGGCGGCCGTGATGTTGAAGGTGGGCGCTCCAGCAGCCCCCTTGGTGCGCAGGTCCATGCTGTGCTCCCCCTCCACCAGCAGCGAGTCCCGGATGACGGAGCAGCGCAGCCCCCCCAGCGTCAGCCCCTGCACCAGCAGTGGCCCCCGCTCGGGGCCCACCAGTGCCGCCACCTCCGCTGGCTGTCGGTACAAGGGTCAGGGGCACCCCAAAAAACAGACCCCAAAAAAAACAACCCCCAAAACCCACCTGTGACCCCATAAGGAATATAGTTGGCTGGGGACTGCCATAATCCCCCCCTCAAGGCCCACCACTTTTGCAGGCTGGACAGGATGGGGACAGGTCAAGGGGACCCCAAAGGCTCACGACCCAGGGACCACCAAAACCAAACGCAGACACCAAACCCCCAGGCAGGGCCCCTGTAGGGCACTCAGCAAACAGGGACTCTTGTAACTCCCAGTCCATGACCATAAAAGGGATCCAGGTGTCCGGGGACCTCCATGACTCCTGCCAGGGACTCCACGTGTGACCCCTGATCCCCGACGATCACCCGAGAATATAGGGATCCCCATGACGCCCCAAACTCGGGACTCTCCAGGGCCGACCCGACCAGGAACCCCAAAACAACCCCCTCTAACCCCCCCAGGAACCCCATAAAGGACCCCTCAAACAAACATCCCTGGGACCCCACATTTAACCCAGACAACCCCATCGGGACCTCAAATCCAGGGACTCCCAAGAACCCCGTCATAGCCCCTCGGGTGACCCAGCCGTCTGGGGACCCCCATGAGGGCACCCCCAAACAGGGACCAGGGGTCCGGTAGCCCCCCTCTCCCACCATGAGCCTCCCCAAAATTCTCCCCTCCCCCCCATTTCCGTGGGGGGAAGTGGGGAGGGGGGAGGGGGTGCGCGCGCGCCGCCCCTCCCCCACAGGAAGCCCCGGCCGCCCCTCCTCCACCGGGAAGTGGCCGCATTCCGCGCATTTTTAGAGGGTTTTTAAGTGGGATGGGGTTCCTCCACCCCCACACCCCCCCCACGAGACCCCCGGCATCCACTTAGAGGACTGTAATAAAATAAATGGGAAGTGGGGAGGGAGGTCGTCGAACCACGTGGTGTTTGCCCATCCCCCCCTTCCCCGCCCGCCTGCGACCCCCCCAAAATGTTCGAAGCGGGGTTAAGGAGGGGACTGCCTCGCCGCCGGTCCCCCCCCCGCCTCCAGGCCACCCCCAGCACCGGCCCTCCCCGGCACCGGGTCCCCGGGTGTAGGCAGCGCCCGAGCCCCCCCCGCACCGCGCTCCACGCTGGCGCTTTTGCGTTTTTCTACCTTTTTTGTCCTTCCCGGAGCCCGTCGCGGGGGGGTGGGGGGAGGTCAGCCCCGCCCCTCATCGGCCACTGGGTCCCCCCGCCCTCCGCGCGCTTGGGCGGGAAACGCCTTGGCGCGCTGCCCCCCCCACCCCTGCCGGTCCCGGCTTCTCACCGTGATATTGGCGAAGGTCTTGCCGGGGGCGGCGGCCCAGACGGCAGGGGTGTCGCGATAGCCGACGATTGCAGCATCCTGGCAGGTGCCGTCCGCCAGCAGCGTCTCCACGTAGGGCGCCCACCCGCTCATGGCGGCGGCGGGCGGGCGGGCGGGGCGCGGGGGCGTGGCCTGCCGCGGGGGGCAGGGCTTCGCCGGGGAAGGGGCGGGGTTTTCGCTCGGCGCTTGCGCAGTGCAACCAAGGCGCGGCGGCGGCGGAGGAGCGGCGGCGGCGCCGCGCGGCGGTTTTCATAGGGGACGGCAGGGGGCGGGGAAGAGGGCGGAACCCTCAAATAGGCGGAGCTTTGGGGCGGGAACGCCCCTGGTCCCGCGCGCCGCGGAGATTGGGGGGGTAGGGGGCTTGTTATTGCGACCCTTCCCTCATTATCTCGACATCTTCCGCCCATTGCGATCCCCCGCGTTGTTCCAGCCCGCACCGTTACCGCCATCCCCGCACTCCCATTACTGGGAACCCTTCCTTTACCGCGCCCGTTCGCCTCCTTAACCCAAACCCGTCGTATTCTGGATCCCGCGATTATCACGGCGCATGACCCCCCCAGTATCCCGACTCTCTTCCGTTATTCCGACCCTCCCCATCACCTCGACCCCCACCCTTTTATTGTGCCACTGTTCCCCGTTATTCCGACTCCCCCCGTTATCGCGACACTCTCACGGTTATCGTGACCCCCCAGACTGATAACGAATCCCCCGTCATTGCGCCTGCTCCCCCTATATTGTGAATCCCGACTATTCTGATACACACACGCTCTTATCGTGACACCCCGCCCCGCGCTGGCCCCTCCGCGCAGCCCCGAACGGGGGTCGCTGGCGGGGGTGGTAGTTCAGTGTGTGTCTCGGGGTACAGGACTCCTCGCCCCTCCCCCCGTGGGTCGCGGTTTGACTCAGACCCGGGCGGGATTTTCCGGGGGGAGGGGGAGCGGTTTCACTTCCTGCCCCGGAGTGGGGGAGGGGCTCAGCGGTTGAGATCGGGGAAGGGGGGGGGGGGGGGGGGGAAACCGTGGTGTCCGGGATCCTCTCCCTTCGAGGGGGGCCGAGGGTGCCACGACCCCCAGAACTAGGTTGGGGGTGTCGAGGGTTCGTGAGGGTGCCCGTTCCCCTCCACTCCCCCCATAAAAGGCCCGGCGGGAACTTCCACGGGAAGTTATCGAAGCCACCGCCCCTCCCCCACGCTCTGGAACCCATGGGGCTGATTTTCCCCACCCCTGGTACTCCTTAGGGGCCGAACTCCCCGCTCCGGACCTTCTCCACCCCCAAAATCCTATCCCACCCAATTCACCCCCTCCCCTTCTGGCTGGTGCTGCTTCCCCCAGAGCCTTCAGACGGCGTACTAGCTCCCCCGGTTGGGGGTCGTGTTCTCGTGACCTTTGAGAGGGGCTAAAAATAGTCTCAAACCGGGGGGGACACGTAGGGACCGTCGTCAAGTGCCACCAGCCTCGAGCACTTGTGGCCCCACCTCGTTTGCCCCAGCGGGGTCTGAACTTGATCACGGTCCCTCCAGCGGGGAGGGGCGAAGGGAAAGGGATAAATAATCCCGTGGGACACCTGTGGGAGAGGGGCAGGGTCCCACGAAAAGGCAGCACTGGGTGAGAAGGGCCCAGACCCACCCTGCACCCCTTTGAGTGTCCTGAGTAGTGGGGAGGGCAGTCTGGGATCATTCACGATCCTCCATGGAGGGACATAGGGCCACCTCAGAGCACTTGGAGCTGGGGGGGGTGTGTCTGTGGAGATTAGGGTCAGGCTGGGACCCCCATGACTTTGGCCTTGTCTTCTGGGTCCCCTACCCCACAGCCATGTTCATCCACAAGATTGCAGCACTGGAGCTTCTGAAAGCAGCCATTGGGAAGGCTGGGTACCTGGACAAGGTGGTCATTGGCATGGACGTAGCAGCTGCCAAGTTCTGCTGTGATGGCAAATACAACCTGGACTTCAAATCCCCCCCCTGCATCCCAAGCACCTCATCACCCGGGGACAGCTCTACGAGACCTTCATCAAAGACTATCCCAGTGAGCACTGGCATGAAACTGGGTGGGCACTGAGAGGGACTTGGACGGAACTGGGAGGCACTGGGAAGCAGGAGAGCAACACTGAGGACTGGGAAGCACCGCAGGGCATTGGGATGAACTGAAAGACCAGGGGGTAATTGGGAGGCACAGGGTAGGCAGCCAGGGACTCTGATAGCTCATACAAGGCTGTGCCCAGGGCCCTCTCCCTTCCCCCCAGGTGACTGGGCCACATTGGTGCACTCTAGTACCTGCTGGTGGCCATTTCCCCACAGTGGTGTCAACTGAGAACCCCTTTGACCTGAATAACTGGGGGGGCTGGAAGTGGTTCCTGACACAGGCGGACATCCAGGTGGTGGGCAGTGACCTGACAGCGACATCCTGAAGCACATCACACAGGCAGGCGAGGCTGCAGGCACGCAGCTGCCTCCTGCTCAAGGTCAACCAGATCGCATCACCATGTCCACGCAGGTGAGTCCTCTGAATCCTCGTGCAGCTCCCCGTGCAAATGCCCAGCACTGAGCCCATGCAGGTGTGATCGTCGTGTGACTCCATGCCCTGCCAAATCCCCGTATAACCCTGTCGTTACGTAGTCCATCTAGGTGTGAGTGCACGTGCAAATCCCCCACCGCTGAAGCCATCAGGTGTGACTGCACACACAAACTCATACAAACTCTTGTGAAAATCCCCACCACTGAAGCCATCCAGGCCAAGCCTGTGCAAACCCTCCTGCAAATCTCTGTGGAAGCCCCGCAAGTCACTGCGTCCACCCAGGTGCGAGTGTATGGCCAAATCCTCGTGCAAATCCTTGGGAAAAGGCTCCTTGTGAAGAGGCCTCATGCAGACTGTTGTAAGAGGCGAGGTCTCTGCACAAAAGGTGCAAACCCCCCTCATCACTGTGGCCATGAAGTGCAAAGCCCTTGTGTAAAAACTTCATGCACAGCCCTTGTGCAAGCTCATGTCCCCATGTCACCTCCCATGACCCCTCCTGTGTACCCCCACAGGTGCAAGCTGGCCCAGAGGCATGGCTGGGGGGTCATGGTAATGCACCGCTAGGGTAAGACCGAGGACACCTTCATCACTGACCTTGTTGTGGGGTCTGGACTGGCCAGGGGAGTCCCCGCAAACCCTGTCACCCTCCCTGTTTCCTCCATGACAGCCTTCATTGTCCCCCGTCCCCCAGATCAAGACGGGTGCTCCCTGTTGTTGCTCCAAGCACTTAGCCAAGTACAACCAGCTGATGAAGTGAGGGGTCTCCACGTATCTGTGTCCCCTCCCTTGTCCCCAAATCTCTGTGTGTGTCCCCTTGTCCCCACATGTCCCCAGGGGTCCTGGCTGCCTCCATGTGCCCACCTCCCCCCCAGGGACCTGGGTAGGGTGCCCAAGCCCATCCCCGTGTCCCTCCCAGGAGCGTTCTTGTCCCTGTGTGTCCCCCATGTGGCCCCCTCTTCCACAAAGTCCCCCCATTTCGTGACCCCTGGATCATTCCCATGTCACCCCACTGAGGTCTTGTCCATTCCAGGATCCAAGAGGTGCTGGGGGACAAGGCCAATTTGGCAGGGCGCAAATTCCGAAACCTCAAGGGCCAAGTAGGAGGGGAAGAGCAGTGGGGCCCACCCTGGAGGCTCCATCAAGGGGTTCCCCCCACCTCCAATAAGCTTTGTGAAGTACCAGGAGCTCCCGACTTGTGCTTTGTTTGCGGAGTGCTGGACACACACACACGTGACCTGGGATGTGGAAGTGCCCACCTCATCCCAACTGCCCCACCAAAAGAGACATGGGGAGCAGGCGAAGAGATGAGGTGCTTTATCACCCCCCCCGGGTGTCCCCGTCACCCTCCCCCCACTGTTAAATACCCCTGGGGGTAGCCCCCCACCACCACCCTCCCATCACACACAGGGCCCCCCAGGACCCCCCCCGGCCCCACCCTCATCCTCTGCCTGCCGCAGCCGCTTCTTGGCCCGGATCTCGTTCATGGCCTCTTCGATGGAGCGCGTGTCCCGCTTGTTGGCCACCGGCACTGGGGGAGACAGGAGAGAGCCAGCTGGCTGTGACCCCCCAGCCCCCACAGAGAGAGCCCAGGTATTTGGGTGCTCAAAACCTCCCTGTGAAGGGACCCATTTGTCCAGGACACCCCCAAGCCTCCTGGACCCCCAAGACCTTAAGGACCCCCACAGGACCCTCTGCTCACCACAGCCGTACGCCTTGTTGGCCTCCATGGTGCGGGCAGCAGCTTTGGCAGCGTCAGAGCCGATCAGGTGCCGATATTTGTCCTTGTAGTCATTAGGGGGACCCGGAGGGGTGGAGCTGCACTCAAGCTCTGCCTCCTCCTGCTGTGCTGCCAGCTCCTGCAGGTGAGGAATCAGCAACGAGCCTCGCCCACGCTACCCACTCAGGCCACACCCAGCAAGCACATGCCACACATAGGGCAAGACCTGCCCCCACCGGGCATGCCACACCCATCTGGCCATGCCCTGTTGCGCCCCACCCATACCTCAACTGTGGGCTCATGCCCACTAAGCCCTGCCTACCCGGAGGCGACGCCGCTCTTCAGCTCGGGCCGGATCCCACTCTTCCCCACGCCGATATGCCTCCAGCTCCTCGTCCGACGGTGCAAACTCCTGGGGACAGTGGTGTCACCCTGTGCTCCCTCATCTCCCCCAGTCGCCCCTCCAGTGTCTCCCGCCATCCCCCACCTTTTTGAACACCATTACATAGCGACTATCCTCGTCATCTCCAAACGAGAAAGACGTCAGGCCGGCCACCTCTGCCACGTCGTGCCTGGGGGAACATGGAACTCCTGGCACTGGGGCTCCCCAGTGGGGTCCCTCCCCATGAGAGTCCCCAACTGCCCCAGGGGTGCTGCCATCCTGGGGTGTTCCTGTCCTACTCCAGTGTCCAACCCCAGCATACGCAATATTGCCCCACAGTGCTGCCATCGACCCCCAGTATCCTCCTAAGTGCCTTCCCACTCCCAGTTCCTCAGTGTCCCCAGTGTTCTCCCAAGTGCTCTCAGTACCACCGGCGTCCCCGCTGTCTCACCATTGCCCCCCAGTGCCCCACAGAGCACCCAGTACTCCCCCAGTGCCTTCCCAGTGTGCCCAGGACTCCACTCACAGGATGCTCCTCTCAATCTTGTTCATGGGCTGGAACCGGCGCCGGGGCTCCCCAGTGGCCTGGATGAACTGCGATACCTCTTGCTCCATCTGAGGACACACGGGCAGTCCATGGGGACCCAGGAATTTGTGGGGACTCGTGCAGAGAGCGCCAAAATGCCCAGTGACGCCTGACCCCCCCCACTCACCCTCTTTCTGAACTCAACCTTCTGGCGCTTCTCTTGCTCCTGCAGCTTCTTCATGCGAGCAGCTTGTTCTGGAGAGGAGAGGGAGTGTCAGGTCGGTGGTGACCCCCCAGAACTACCCAAGAGGGGGCGGAGGGGGGCGGGGCCAGCACCATCCCGGGGCGTCTCTCAATTGAGGCAGGGGCCTGGCCTGGCCTGGGCCGGGCCGGGCTGGGCCGGGCCGGGTTGGGCCGGGCTGGGCTGGGCTGGGCCGGGCCGGGCCGGGCCGGGCTGATTTTGGCCGGGCCGGCCTGGGCGGGGCGCGGCGCGTGACCAGAAGCGCCACACGGGGTAAAGGGGCGGGGGGCGGCCACCGCGGGGGCGTGGCCAGGCGCCCCCGCACTGTCACTCAGGAGAGCGAGGGCGTGCCCAGGGCGCTGTGGGCGGAGCCGGCGGCCCGTGAGGGGCGGGCGCCTGGGGAGCTGGGGGGGGAATGATTCTGAGGGCCAAGGGCCGGCACGCGCCGCTCCCCGCCCCGCCCGGTCCGTCGGTCGGTCGGTGCCCCTCCCCCGGTGCCTCCGCGCCCTCCCCGGCCCTGCTGACCCCGCGCCCGGCGCCGCGTCTCGCCATCAGCCGCGGCGGGCGGCCGCTCCATGGAGCTCAGGATGGAGCCCAGCAGGTCCAGCTCCGCCATCTTGCGACGGGACGGTACGTGACGGCGCGCGCTGGCCACGTCCCCAGCGTCGTACGTCATCGCGTCGGGGACGCAGGAGGGCCCGGGCAGCAGGGGGCGTGGCCCGCACTTTGGAGTTGGCGTCCCTCAGGCTCCGGCGGCTCCTCAGCGCTGTCCCCTCCCTCCCGACGTCCCCCGCAGTGTTCCTCCCCACGCACAAACACACGGGGTCTTTCATTCCCGCTTCCTCGTTTTTTAATGGAACTTTGTACAAAGAGCCCCCACGGGGCAGGGGGGAGTAGGGCATGCGGGGGGGGTACAGGGGCGAGTGGGGACGGGGCGCGGGGTGGCTCTTCCCCTTCTTCCCCTCCCCACGAGCCCTCCGGGGACACCCAGACACACAAAAACGACTGGGAGGGGACAGGAAGGGGATCTTCCCCCCCCCCCATGCCTGGGTCCCCCGTGGGGGGGAGTGGAGCCCCCCCAGTGCCTGGATCCCCAGTGGAGGGGGTCACGAGGCCAGACCCCGCGTCTGTAAACTGTCCACCTCCTTGTTCTGCTTTAGCTCCTCCATCCTGGGGAAGGGAACATGAATCGGGGAAGGAGGGAGACCAGGCTGTGTTGAAACTCCGCTCCCACAGTGTCACACGACCCCCGAGGATCACCTGTCTCCACCCCACCCCCATGTGACACCTCCCAGCCTCAACCCATGTCCCTGTGTTGCCCCCCAGGGTCCCCATTTCCCCTATGTCCAACCCAGTCCTCCACCATGTCCCCTCTCTGTGCCTCTGCAACATCCCCTTACCGGTGGCGGCAGCGCCGCAGGAACCTCATGATCTTCCGGGCTGCCTGGTCCTGCTTGAGGGTGAGGAAGGTGCCCCTGGGGGGAACGGAGGGGGTGGTGAGGACTCCTCTGTCCCAAATACTCTGTGACCCCAGTGTCCCCCAGGGCCCCTGGTCACACCGGTGCTGGCGGAGGCTACGGAAGCGCTGCTGGATGAGCACGGCTGCGCGCCGGCGCCGCTGGAATCGCTTCTGCTCCGCGTAGCTCCGGAACTTGCTCTGGATCAGGATGGCGGCCTGCGTCATCCGCTGGAAGAGGGCGAACTGGGGGGACAAGGGGACAGCAGTGTCACAGCACCCTCAAACAGGGACTCCGATGTCACCCCAGTGTCCCAGCACCCTCCGTGCCATCCGCTCGAACAGGGTGAACTGAGGGGACAGAGGGGGGCACCCCAAATCCACCCCAGCATCCCCAAGCAAGGACCCCAGGCATCCAGAGCCCTCAAAAAAGTCCCAAAAATCTGGGTGCACCCCCAACACTCCCCAATGGGACGCTGGTTACCTTCAGAGCGATCCAGGTCAGCTTGTGGGGCAGACAGAGAGGGTTAGGGGGTGTCTGGGGTGCCCGGGAGGTGCTCAGGAGGGGTCCCTGGGGCTTTTCGGGCCACCCACACCTCAGTACCTGCTTGTACTTGCGGTAGCAACGCTGGATGACGGCGGCAGCCAGCTCCTGCTGCTCCTTCAGCCTCCGGCCCTGGAGACAGTGAGGTTGGTTGCGGGGTCAGCAGTGCTAGGGAGGTCCTGGAGGGGCCCTGGGGGGTTTTGGGGGTGCCAGGAGTGGGGGTACACACCCGGTACTTGCGGAAAGCGCCCTGGACAAGGCGCGCGGCCTCGTAGAGCTCGTGCTGCTCCTGGTCACTGAGGGTCAGCAGGGCCACGGCCCCCCCCTCGCCCCGCGCTCCCCCTGACGCATTCAGGAACTCAGCCCAGCCCGCGGCCGAAGGGGGGGGCGGCCGCTCGGGGACCCCCGGGGACCCCCGTGAGGCCACCTCCGCTCTGGGGAGCACACAGGACACAGGAGGGTCAGGGGGCGAGGGCTGGTGCCCCACATGGGGATGGAAGGCACGCAGGAAGGAATTTGTGTGTCATGGAAATGTCCCCAAGAGGACACTGTGGTGTCCCAGGAGCCAGGCGATCCCCGCAGTGGGATATTGGGGTTTGGCAGGATGTGGGAGACCCCCACCATGGAGACACTGGAGTATAATAGGATGTAAAGGACCCTCCCAAAAGGATACTGCATGTCCCAGGCAATGGGACCCCCAAGAGTATCCTGGGGTGCTGCTGGATGGGGGTGACCCCCTCAGAGATCTGAGGGGCACCCCTGGACAACCCCCAACCCCAGGAGTACCTTTGGGGAGGCGCGGAGGGACGGTCAACGCTCTCCAGGTACGTGGCCAGCCAGGCCATGGCAGCACCAAGTCCTGCTGGCCCAGCTGGCCCCGGTGTCCCCGTCGTCCCCAGGGTCCCCCCTGCTGCTCCCAGTGCCCCTGGTGGCCCCCCCGGTGCCTCCTGCTTGATGCGTTCAGGGGTTGCCTCAATGATCTGTCGCGCCAGCGTCACCACCTCAGCCTGGGGACGGGGGACATTGGGACTCTCCTGCACCAACGGTGTCCCCAGCCCTGGCTGTCCCCCACCTTTACCTGCAGGGTGTCAGAGGGTGGGGCCAGAGTATCCTCAGGGGGGCTGGGGGGTACTGCCACCCCCCAGCTCTCATCTTCGGAGGGACCAGGGGGGCCAGGGGGCAGTGGGACAGAACCAGGACCCTCCGAGAGCCCCGATGGGGACGACAGGCTGCTGGCTGTGCTCAGCCCTGGGGACAGGGGCGACATGGCAGGGGGTTTAGTCCTGGAGAGACACACCCCTAGGGGAAGGGGGACATGCAGGACATGGCAAGAGGACAGGATGGGAACACATCAGGGACATGAAGAAGCTGGGGAGAACAGAGAACAAGGGTGACATGGGAATGCAAAGGGAAAACAAGAGCTGGGGACAAAGAACATGGAGAGGGAACTTGGCACACCTGGCTACACAGAAATGCTGGGGGAGGACAGGGGACATGAGGGGGACACAGCAGGGAAAGGCTGGAGGGGATGAGTGATGCCCTGGGGGCACACAGAAGGGGACAGGGAGGGAATATGGTGACAGTCACAGCAGTCAGAAGCAGTGAGGGGACAGTGAAGGTGGCCACACCAGGCTGGTGGTAACCGGGAGCCTGGGACCAGACAGGGACAACAGGACACTGCGCCAGAGGACAGGGAGGGTACAAGGTGCCAGGGCCATACCTGTGTCGGGGCTGGCAGAGAGTGGGGAAGGGATGCGCAGGCCAGACAGGTGACAGCGTGGGGACACGGGTGACACCTGCAGCTCCTCGAGGCGGGTGACCAGGGCCAGGTGGCCACGGGCACGTGCCAGGGCCAGCGGCAGCCGCCCCAGGGTGTCGGGGACGGCCAGCGCCCGCCGGTCCCAGCGGCACAGCCGCTCCGCTGCCTCCCGGTGCCCCAGGGCACACGCCCACATCTGGGGGCACAGAGGCACGTCTCAACAGGGTGTCCCCAAGGCATACCTTGTCCTGAGATGCCATCCCTGGTATCCCTCCACCCCATACCCTTGGTGCCGCTGCATTCCCAGCCCTGCCACCCTGTCCCCACTGTCCCCCACCACGTCCGCAGTGCCCTCAACATCGCTGGTGTCCCCTTACCAGGGGGGTGCAGGAGAAATGGTCCACATTGAGGGGGTCGATCTCCTGCTCCAGCTCCAGGCTGTCAACTGCCAGTGCCCTGCAAGGTCAGGAAGGGACAGTGTCACATCTCCTTGGGGACACAGCCTGGAGACGGTCATCTCAGGCACATTGCTTGGGGGGATGCCCGTCACTGTCCCCACCCCATGCCAGCCCGTGTCCCCAACCAGCTCCTGCCCCCAGGTGGCCCCCAGGTGTCCCCAAACGTCCCTGCTCACCGCCAGCGCCGAAGAGCCTCGACCAGGCTGGCGTAGCCCTGGGCAGCCGCCAGGTGCAGCAGCGTCATGCCACGGAACGTCACCCCGTGCGCCAGCATCGAGGTCCCCGATGTCCCCAGCGACGTCCCCGGCCAGCCTGGCCGTGCCATCATGGCCTCGCAGATGGCCACCACCCGTGCCTCAAAGGATGACCCTGGCCCCTGGCCCCAGTGACAGGTCAGGGCACACCAGGGCACATGGAGAGGGTGGCACAGGGGGGGGAGGGAGCACTTGGGATGCCTGGGAGGTGGCAAGGGATAGTGGAGGGGGATAGCGACCAGGGAACTCCAGGCCACTGTGGGACACGGAAAGGTAGAGGGGACATCAGGGGACATCAGGGAATGTCACAGAGCACCAGGAGACCCTTATGAAGGTACGTGGGGGACCCCAAGGAACACCAACCCATTCCAGCAGACACAAGGGATACCAGGCAACACCAGGGCACATGACGGGACATCGGAGACATCAGGACACCAGGACGTGAGTACGCAGAGATCTTCAGGGGCCACGCAGTGACTCAGGTGTTGGGGGGAGCCTCACCTGCTCAGGGGGGGGCTCGGAGGGGGCTCCCCGCGGGGGCAGAAGGGGTGCGGGGGGAGGCAGGGCCCCCAGACGTGTCTCCAGCTGCTCCAGGCGCTCCAAGATGGACAGACGGAACTGGGCCTCTGGGAGAGGGGGGACCTGGGGGTGAGGGGGGCACCCTAGCAGCCAGAGCTCCCCCAAACACCCTGACCCCAAATGGCGTCACCCTATGGGGAGAGGGACAGGTCTGGGGTCGCCACAATGGAACCCCAAAAGGAACCCAAGTGCCTGGGTGCCACCCCCCGGGGGCATGAGCTGCTTCAGGGGGTCTTGTTCCTTTCCGGGGGTGCCTCTTAGAAGGTCCTCACTCACCATCCAGTGCCAGCCAATCCAGCTGCGCCCCGGGGGGGCCCCGTGCTGCCCCCCGTGCCCGGTACTCGAATGGGGCCGCAGCCGAGAGCAGCCGAGGGGGACAGGCCACGCGCAGGGCGGCCACTCCAGCCTCATGGGCTGCGGGGGGACACAGAGGAGGGTCAGCACTGCGGGAAGGGGGGACACAAGTGGGGACCCCGTGTCGGGGACACTCACGGGGGCAGTAGCAGCGCAGGACACCCGGCTGGACCAGCGCGGCCGGAACCGAGGTGCGGTCGAAGAGACAGGAGTAGGCACCGGGGTCCCGCCATGGGCCTGTGATCAGCACCTTCACCCCGCCCTGGGGTGACACGGGGGGGTCACTGGGGACCCCTGGGGCTGGGAGGAGACGGGATGAGGGGGAGGACAGCCCCCCAAAGCACTCACCTCTGGGTATGACCATTCTGGGGAGAAATCGGTGATGGCCACAGGGGGGTCGCTTGTGGGGCCCGTGGGGGAAGAGGGGATGTGGGGAGTATCGGGGGGATCACGTGGGTTTGGTGGGACCCCCGTGTCCCCCACCAGCAGCTCTGGGAAGGGGAGGGGGAAAGGGGGCTGGGGCAAGGGGGCGGCACTGAGTTCACAGAGGGGGTCCTGGGCAACTGTGCCCTGTTTCCCCTTCTCCTCCTCCTCCTCCTCCTCCTCCACTTTTGGGGGCGCAGCTGGGGGCGGGGGGGGTGCACCAGGGGGAGCCTCGGCCTCGCAGCCGTAGGTCTGCCCGCGGCGGGGGCTGTTGAGGAAGCAGTCAGGGTCAAAGGCAGCCAAGGGGGGCGGTGCAGTGGGACAGGTCCCCTCGGGAGTCACCAGGTGCTGGCTAGGGGTCAGGCCCAGAGGCTGCTCAGGCCCCCCTGGCGCTGCCCCCCCACCCAAACTGGCCACCACCAAGAGCGGCAGCCCCACCACAGGGGCAAACGGGGGGGCTCGGGGCCCCTCGGAGTGTGCCGTGCCCCCCCCCAGGCCTGGGGAGGGCTGGGTGGTGTCAGGGGAGGAGGGGGTGGGTTTGGGGGGGTCCCCTGGCACGCCCCCCCCGCCCCCCCGCTCCACACTGGGGGAGATGATGCGGTGTCTGCTGCTGCCGCACTTGTGGCCCCGAGTGCCTGTAGGGGGCAAGAGGGGGGTGTTAGCAGGGGACAGAGAGGGTCTGGGAAGAGATTTCGGGATCACAAAGGCAGTCATGAGGGGAATTGGGGAAGATTAGGGAGTCTCAAAGAGATTCGGAGTGTTACAAGGGTGCTCAGGCATGACCAGAAGAATTTAGGGTTGTCCCACGGGGTTTGGGGCGGTCCTACACAGGCCCTAAGGATTTTCGGGGTCCCAGGGGCTGTTCTGCAGTCCCAGGGGCTTCTTGAGGTTCCCGAGGGGTTTCCAGGCCTCGCAGTGGGTTTGAGGGGATCCTAGGGAGGGTTCAGGAGTACCCCAAGAAGAGCTGGGGAAGGTCCCAGGGGGATGGGAATCCCAGTGGGGTCCCGAGGGGTTTGGGGGTCTCATTGAGCTGGAGGAGCCACAGGAAGCTGCAGTGGGCTCCCCAGGGATTTGGGGGGTTCAGGGGGGTTCTGTCTCACCCAGCCCCCCGGCGCAGAGGCAGACGTGGGTGCGGGGGGGCGGCCGGGCCTGGTGTCGCTCCAGGACGTGCTGCACCAGCTGCTCCAGGGACAGCCCGGGGGGAGCCCCCCCATTGCCGCAGCCCCACTTCACCCCGTGGACTGTGGGAGAGGAGGGGAAAATCCCTCAGGAAGGGGGTTGTGCGATGTGCTCTCTATCCAGCCCCCCAAAAGAGTCACACATACACCCCGCCCCATTTCATCCTGCAGTATGACAAGGGCAAAATTCCCAAAGAATGGGGTTTGAGGTGTCCTCCCCAACCTCCCAAAAACAGGCTCGCACTGTCTCAGTCCTACTTCACAGCAAAAGGGAGGCAAAATCCCACAAGAAGTAGCTTTGGGGGCAGCGTCCCCCTTCTCAGCCCTACTTTATCCCCCAGACTTTGAGAAAGGGGGCAACAAATGGGTCAAAAAAGGGGATTTAGGGCATCCCTCCCTCTCCCAAAATGCCAAGCCCTCCCCTCCCATCCCCACAACCCCACTTCTCCCCATGAACCATGGGTAAAACCCCTCTGGAAAAGGCTCTGGGGCAGCCCCCACTCACACATGGGGCGCAGCTGAGCCACCAGCTCTTCCTGGGACCACTTGAGCCACTCGCGGGGGTCGGCGGTGGCAGCGCAGATCGGGGGGGCCCCGGCACAGAGGGGGGGACTACAGAGCGGGGGGGCGCAGGGGCGGCCGCACTCCTCCATGGCCGGCACGTTCAGGTAGTGAACCAGGACGATGTCGGGGTTCTGGGGGGCACACAGAGGAGTTCTGGGGAGGGGCTGGGGGCCCGGGTGGCTGAGGGGGTCCCAGTGCCCCCCGTTACCTGCAGCAGCCAGTAGCAGCGGCGGTGGAAGGTGGGGACGATGGAGGAGTGGACATAGCAGCCGTAGAGGCACTGGGGGGACAGCACGGATTGGGGGACCCTGCCACCTTGACGAGAACCTCAAAGGAGCCTTTGAGGGCTCCCCACATCCTGTGGGGGCCTCATATCCAGGTATGGGGACCACAGACTTTCAGCTGCCTTGCTGGAGGAGCATGACACTCCCAAACTCCCCCCCTAGGAATCCCCATCACCCCCAAACCACCCACTGGTGGTCCTGACACCCCCAAACCCCATCTTGGGCATCTTCCAATACCCCCAAACCACCAACTAGGGAGCTCCTTACACCCCTAGACACAAAGCTGAGGATCCTGGACCACCTAAACTACCGGCTGGGCGCCCTCAGCACAGCAAAACTGTACCTTGAGGTCACCCAGCAACCCCTGATCCCCCTCTAGGGTGTCCTCAAGCCCTTCCCTGTGCATTCCCAACCACCCCCACCCAGGTACCCCATACCTGAACCAAGAGCAGCTTTATGGAAAGGGATGCTTTTTCAGGCATCAGGTGTTATTTTGGGGAGGGGGGACTCTGTTTTGGGGCCCCCCCGCCTCCTACCTCCACCCCCTGCACCTTCAGCTTCATGTGGTCCTCACGTGTTGTCTTCCCATCCTTGCGTTTTTTCCAGCAATATCCGTCCTTGCGGTACTTGACCTTCTTCCGGTTGTACAGGATCACCGACCCGTTCTGTGGCCTGGACATGGGGTCAGGGAGCCCCCTGGGAGACCCCAGGGCACCCCCCAGCCCCCCAGGGCACCCCCTGGTCCCCCCCACCTGGTTTTTGGGGAGCACGAGAGCCACTCGTCGTGTTTCTCAAAGGTGATGAGGTACGAGGCGATTTCCTGGGGGGACAGGTGGCCCATTTGTGTCCCCTGTCCCCCCCGTCCCCACCCACTGTATCACTCCGTTGTTCCACACCTGCTGACACATCATCCCCTGTCCTGCCATGTTCCTATCCCTGTCCCCCCATCCCCAGGCGACCCTCCCTCCTGCGTCCCTTTAATGCCCCCTCCCTGCATCCCCACATCCTCTCCCACGGGGATATCCCGCATGCCTTCCATGGCCCATTCCTGAGTCCCCACATCCCTTCCTGTGAGCCCCCCACGCCCCCTTGTACCCCCCCACCTCGTTGGTGTTCCAGCGCAGCTGCTCCTTGGGGAGGACAGGACATTTGGGCAAACGTTCCACCAGCTTCCGGGGCAGGAAAACCTTCAGGTGGCTCCTCTCTGCCAGGGGAGGGCTCAGTGTCCCCAGCGTGCATCCTCCCCGTCCCCTATGCCCCCTCTGTGTTCCCCTCCCCTTACCAGAGACCTCGGGGGGGTCCTTGCTGGTCATCTTGGAGCACGCACGGGGCCCTCAGGGCTCCCCTCGGGGGGCACAGGAAGGGCTGGAACCTGTAGGGACCCCCAGAAACGGGTGATAGGGTGGAGGAACAAGGGGATGACATCGGGGGGCACACGGCGCCAGGGACCCCATCACCATTCTCAGCACTTTCCTCTCTTATACCCAGTGTCTCCGGCCTAAAGCCGCCCCATATCCCCTCACACCCCCGCCCTATGACCCCACACATCCCTCCCCGCTGCACTCCCCGAGCATGACCTGTACCCCCATCTCTGCCCCACAGCCCCACACCCCGCCCACTGCACCCCACACCTCTCCCTATATCCCACCCCGCCCCACGGCAGCCCCACACGCCCCACTAATGGCACCCCCCCATCCCCGCCCCACACCCCTCCGGCCCCGCCCTCCGCCCCGCCCCGGCCCCCCCGGCCCCACCTGGTGCCTCAGGGCCGCCGCCGCCGCCGCCGCCGCCCCCGCCCCCGCCGCCCGCCGCCATCTTCCCGCCCGCCGGGGCCAGCGCCGACAGCGCCGCCGGCGCGTGACGTAGGCGCGCAAGAGGGCGGGGGCACGCCGCCGGCGGGGGGCGGGGCCAGCGCTGAGGCGGGGGCATTCGGGGTCGTGTGGGCGGGGAGACACCTGACCATAAACTTCATTAATTAAACTCCATAAACCTCATTAATTAAACTCTGCAAGTCCGCCGCTCTCAGGCCTTTTTTTAATTGTATGGAAGAATTCAAACGCACTCAGTCCTATCAACACAATAAGCTCTTCAATCAAAACTACTGCTTGTACTCTCGAACTACATAACTATTAAATAATAATGTTTCTAATTATGTGAAACATACCATTGGTACTGAAAACAAACGTTTCTTTAAGGCGATTATGGGGCCATTTTGAGGACTCGGAGGCTTTCTTCAGCCATTCTTGGGCCCTACCTGGAGCGGGGGGCCGAGGGTTCTCCGTGTCATGGGGTGGTCCTGAGGGTGAGGGGAAATGGAAGAAAAATGGGGGGAAATGGAGGAAAAAATGACAAAAAATTAGGGAAGAAGGATACGAAGAAAAAAGTGGAAGTCAGAAAATGGAGGGCAAGGGTAATGGAGGGGGAATTGAGGCAAAAAAAGCAGAAAAGTGTGGGAAGAAATTGGGCAAAAAGGTGAGGGAAGAGCGGAGCAAATGATTGAAAAAAGTGAGGAGAGAAACCTGTGAAATTTTGAGGGGAATGAAGGGAGGAAATTGGGAAAAACACCACGAGAATAGGGCCAGAATGGGGAGAAAGTGTAAGGAAAAAACACGTCAGCATAAGAAGAGGGGAAAGGGAGAAAAGTGAGAAAGAAAATGGAGAAACTGAAAGAAAACAAAGTGAAAATCGTGGAGAGAAAATGTAGGGAAACCTGAAGGAAAAGAGCAAGGAAAAAATGACGAGAAAATGGAGAAAATTATGTCAGAAAAGCGTGAGGAAAAAGCAGGGAAAGCCCTGAAGGAAAGGAGAGAGAAACGTGACGGGGAAAAAGGCGGGAAAAGCCGCCGCAGCTCTGGGGCTCAACTGTTCCGCGCTGCCCCTTTAAGAGGGGGCGGGGTATCGAGCCCCGCCCCTCGCGTCACGCTCCAGGCCCCGCCCCCGGGCCCCGCCCCCAGGCCGGCCCAGCCCCACCGGGCCCGGGCGCGGCCGCAGCCCCGGAGCCGCCGCGGAGCCCCCGGGCGGGGACAGCGCCAGCGACGGCCCGGGAACCCCCGGGCCGAGGGGATGTGGCACCGCGGGGCCGGTGAGCGGCAGCGGCGGGGGTGCGGGTTTGCAGTCTCTCAGGGCTCGAGTTGCAAATTCAGGGGGCTCACAGGGGCGTCGGGGCAGGCTTAGGGGGGCTATAGCGGGTCCTGGAGGGGCCGAGGGGTGTGGAAAGTGCGTTTAGGGGACTCCCGGGGAGCTAGCGGTAGATTTAGAGGGGCTGTGGGGTGGTTTGGGGGATGCTGGTTCAGGGGGTGTCGCGAGGGTCTGGGAGATTCAGGTCCCTAAAAGGCAGGTTTAGGGATCCTGTAGGGGTGTAGGAATTTGGTTTAGGGGGAACACGGGGTTATAGGAGCACGTTTAGGGGAACTGTAGGGGAAGTTGAGGAATACCAGGGCTCCTGAGCAGGTAGGGAACAGGTATGGGGGTCCCATTGGGGGTTTGATGGGTCTGAGCGGTGGAGAGAGTGAGTTTGTGGGGTGACATGGGTGTAGAGCCAGGTTTAGAAAGGCTGAAGTGGGATTTGAGGGTGTCGCGGGGTGTAGAGGTGGATTTAGGGGCGGTAGAGGGAGTTGATGCTGGTGTTGGGGTCTCTCGGGGTCACAGGGTCACAGCCTTTGTTTTCCGTGGTGGGGGGGCTCAGGCCCAGGGATGGGACCCCCCATTTTGGGGGGGGTCAATGACGGTCGGGGGCGGGGCAGGGGGTGTCATGTGCTGTTTATGCTGACCTGGAATTACCTGGGAAAGGGGGGATCCAGGGGGGAACCAGAGGGGTCACCCCCCTCTTCCTCTCTCCCTACCCCAAATGCTGCCCTTTGCCCCCACCCCTGATCTTTGACTCTGCCAAAGCGCCACCTGAGCTTTGGGGGTGCGGGGCAGGGTCGGCCTGGGGGCTCTTTCATCACCACCTCACCCAGCACCGCCCCAGGTTATTTTTAGGGCTCTCCTTGGGCGGGATTGAGGATGGGACACGGATCCAGCCCCCGCTTCCCTCCCGGCGGCCCCCGCTGTGGCGTTGCTGGGGGTGGGCATGAGCAGGGGTCCCCCACTCCTCACAGAGGGGTCCCGGGGGTGACGTTCCTCTGCCGCAACAGGGTGACACCGACACGGGCATGGCGGGCGCCTCGGTGAAGGTGGCGGTCAGAGTCCGGCCCTTCAGTGCGCGGGAGAGCAGCCGCCAGGCCAAGTGTGTTATCCAGATGCAAGGAAACACCACCTGTGAGTGGGGGTCGTGTTGGAGGAGGGGGGATCAAGAGGAAACAACCCAGGGGGGAGGGATTGCGGTGTGGGACCCCCCCCGTCCCCGTCCTTGGCCCGTGCTGGCCCCAGGCCCGGAGGACCAGCTGCCGCCAGCCTAAAAATAGCAAGAGAGGTTTTTGGGGAGGGTGATGGTGCTGTGGGGATTGAGGGTGACTGGGGGGGGTCACCCCAACCCAACTGTCACCTCCCCACCCCAGGCATCACCAACCCCAAGCTCCCCAAAGACGCCACCAAACACTTCACCTTCGACTACTCGTACTGGTCCCACACTTCGGTGAGTGCCGGGGCGGGCGCGGGGAGACCCGCGAGGGGCTGCGCGGGTCCCTCACTCACACCCCTGCAGGAAGAGGATCCCAACTTCGCCTCGCAGCGCCGGGTGTACCAGGATATTGGGGAGGAGATGCTGGCACACGCCTTTGAGGGCTACAACGTCTGCATCCTGGCCTACGGCCAGACCGGCGCCGGCAAGTCCTACACCATGATGGGGCGGCAGGAGCCGGGGCAGCGCGGGATTATCCCGCAGGTCCGGGGCCTGGGGGGGCTCCCAAGGGGCTTGGGAAGGGCTGGAGCCCCCCCCGCAGTCCCCAGCTCAACGCTGCTCACCCGCAGCTCTGCGAGGATCTGTTTGCCCGCGTCACTCGGGAAGGGTCACCTGAACTTTCCTTTTCTGTGGAGGTGAGAGGAATTAGGGAGTGTGGGAAGGGTCTCCTGAACTCTTCTTCTCTGTGGAGGTGGGGGGGCTTTGGGGGTTCAGAGCATGAGCCCCGGCTTGCAGATCTCCCCCTGGCAATTTGAGTGTTCAGCTCTTGCAGACTCACCACACACCCCCTACAACAGTTTTGGGGTTCATCTGCCACCCATCCCAACATTTTGGGGGCTCAGCTGTCCCCCCAGCTCAGTAGTTTGGGAGTTTCCCCTGTCACCATTTTGAGAATTCCTCCTCCAACATCCCCATCAATTTGGAGGTGTGCCCCAAAGTTGGGCTTTCGCTGGTCCCTGGTCTGGGTCTTTCCTCCCCATTCTGCGGTTTCACACCCTGACCTCCATGAGTGTTGGGGGCCCTCCTGACCTTGTTGGGGCCCCCAGGTGAGCTACCTGGAGATCTACTGCGAGCGGGTGCGGGACCTGCTGAACCCCAAGAGCCGGGGGGGGCTGCGGGTGCGGGAGCACCCCCTGCTCGGACCCTACGTGCAGGACCTGTCGCGTCTCGCCGTCGCCTCCTTCGCCGACATCGCCGACCTCATGGACAGCGGCAACAAGGCCAGGTGTGGGCACAGAGGGTTGCGGGGGCACCCCCGACCCCCAAACACCTCCAGGCACTGAGGGTCCTCCTAAACTCCCCCGCAGGACAGTAGCAGCCACGAACATGAACGAAACGAGCAGCCGCTCGCACGCCGTGTTCACCATTGTGTTCAGCCAGCGCCGCCGAGACCCGCTCAGCGACCTCACCACAGAAAAGGTCATGGGAGCCCCAAAGTCACCCCCAAAATCCATCCCACCCCTTTTGGATCAGCCCGAAGTCCCCCAGAAATCACCCCCTGCGTTCTCCTGAGTCCCCCCAAAATTCGCCATCATCTTCAGCCGGCACCGCTGCGACATGCTGAGTGATCTCACTGCAAGGAAGGCTGGGATCCTCAGACTCCCCCAAGGCCACCACCTCCAAAATCACCACCCAAAACCCTAGAGCCCTCCAAAACCATCCCCAAAATCCAGCCCCTAAAACCACCCTCAAAATTCCCCTGTCACCCATTGTTCTCCCCGCGTTACCTCAAAGTCCCTGCTGAATTCCCTCAAGCTCCTGAAAATATCCCCAAATTCCCACCAAAACCTCCTCCAAATCCCTCCAAGCCCCGGCCAAATATGCCCAAATTTCCCCCACATCCCTCACAAACTCCACCATGATTCTCTTCGCTCCCTCAAATCACTCCCACAACCCCACCAAACCCCCCAGATTCCCCCCAAATCCCCTCACACCCCCATTTCCCCCAGAATTCTCTCCTAAATCTCCCCAAATCCCTCTGCCCCCCCAGGTGAGCCGCATCAGCCTAGTGGACTTGGCAGGCAGCGAACGTGCTGATGCCTCAGGGGCCAAGGGAATCCGCCTCAAGGTGAGCAGTGACCCCCTGCACCCCCCAAAAAGAGGGGCGACTCCTCCCAAAGCCCTTCTGAACCCTCCTCCCCCTCCCCAGGAAGGTGCCAACATCAACAAGTCCCTGACCACTCTGGGCAAGGTCATCTCTGCCCTGGCCGAGGCGGTGAGTCTGGGGGTCACCCCCCTGCCTGCACCCACCCTCGGGGGTCCCCGTGTTTTTTGGGGAGCTCTCACAACCATCCTCTTCCCTCTTGCCCCTCCCCAACAGACCAGCAAGAAGAAGAAGCCGGATTTCATCCCATACCGGGACTCGGTGCTGACGTGGCTGCTGAAGGAGAACCTGGGTGGGTTTGGGGATGAGTGGGGGAGCATGATGAGGTTTTTTGGGGTTCCCAGTCCCCAGTAACTGCATCCCTGCAGGTGGGAACTCGCGCACAGCCATGATTGCGGCGCTGAGCCCGGCCGACAGCAACTATGAGGAGACGCTGAGCACCCTGCGGTGAGGGAGGGGGTTCTGGGGGTTCTCGGTGCCTTTTGGGGTGTGGGGAGGGGGGTCCCAGCCCTGATCCTGCCTTTTTTTGTCCTCCCAACCCCCAGCTACGCCGACCGCACGAAGCAGATCCGGTGCCACGCTGTGATCAACGAGGACCCGAACGCGCGGCTGATCCGGGAGCTGCGGGAGGAGGTGACGCGGCTGCGGGAGCTGCTCAGTGCTCAGGGTGAGGGGCTGGGGGGCATCTGGGGGGCTGTGATGGGGATTTTGTGCGGCTGGGAGAGGATTTAGGGGTTTTGAGAGACTGCGGGAGAAGACGTGGCTGTGAGAGCTGCTCGATGCCCAGGGTGAGGGGCTGGGGGGTATCTGGGGTTGTGAGGATGGAGTTAAAGGGGTTTGTGGGGTCTGGGGATCAGATTTAGAGGATTTTGTAGGGGAATGGATTTGGGGTGTTAGTTGCAGAGGGGTTTTGGGGGGAGAAGAGATTTGGGGGAGGAGCTAAGGTGGGGTTTGGGGGTACAGGGGGTTTAAGGGACTGTGGAGGGCACGGCGGTGGTGCTGGGGGGACAGTGAGGGTTTGATATGGGGGTGCAGGAGGCAACAGCCCCTCACACCGAGCCCCCGTCTACCCCAGGTCTCTCTGACACCACCCTCTCTGCCCCCCCCGCCACAACATCCCCCACCCTCAACGGGGGTCCGGGGCTGGAGCCCCCCCTGGGCCCTACTGAGGCCATGGAGCGACTGCAGGTGACCCTAAAACACCTTCCAGCCCCTCCCCTTATCCACAGGGACCCAGGGGGTCTGTGACCCCCTCCCCCAAACTGTGGGGGACTCCCCACAATCGTTGCTCCTCCCAGGAGACGGAGAAAATCATTGCAGAGCTCAATGAGACGTGGGAGGAGAAGCTGCGACGGACAGAAGCCCTGAGGCTGGAGCGGTGAGGGGGTGCCCCAGACCCCCACCACAACCCCCAAAACATTCCCCAACCCCACCAGATAGCCTGAACCCTCCCCCCAGCCCCACCACGGTTCACCTCAATGCTCCTTATGCCCCCCCCAGTGCCCCCATAGCCTCCAACACTCCCTAAACTACCCCATGCACTCTTGCCCCCTCCAAATTCCCTGTGCCCTCCAGGGAAGCGCTGCTGGCCGAGATGGGGGTGGCTCTACGGGAGGATGGCGGCACCGTGGGTGTATTCTCTCCTAAAAAGGCAAGTTGGAAGGGGCTGCGGCGGGCTTCACTGTGAGGGACCCCCCTCCCCCACCCTGCCTCTTATTTTTGTGCCCCCCTTCCCCAAAAGACCCCACACTTGGTGAACCTCAACGAGGACCCACTGATGTCCGAGTGCCTCCTATACCACATAAAGGATGGTGTGACCAGGTGAGTGGGGGGCTGTGGCACCCCCAAGCCCCCTCAGGGCCCCCCCTAGCCCCCTCCCCAACTTGCCCTGTGCCCCCCTCTTCCAGGGTGGGCCAAGTGGATGTGGACATCAAGCTGTCAGGGCCGTTCATCCGGGAGAAGCACTGCCTCTTCCGCAGCTGCCCTGACCCCTCGGGGGAAGGTATGGAATTCGGGGGGGGCACCAGATTTTGGGGTGCCCCTCCTTGCCCAGCCCCCTCCTGGCATACCTTAATTCCTCTTTCTCGCCCCCCCAATCGCTGCCACTGGAGCAGGTCACCACGGCCCCCCCAGGTACCGCTCCCCCCATGCCGGTGGGAGAGGGAGGGTCGTGGGACTGGGGGGGATTTGGGATTCCTGCCCCTCAGTTTAACAGCCAAGTGACTCGCCCTCCCCTTGTCCCCTCCTGAAGTTGTGGTGACCCTGGAGCCATGTGAGGGGGCTGAGACCTACGTCAACGGGAAGCAGGTGACGGAGCCGGTGGTGCTCAAGTCGGGTAGGGACCCCCAAAGTCTTCCCAAATCTCTGTGTGTCTCTCGAGAATCCTCCCCAGATCCTGTGGTTCTCCCTTGAACCTTCCCAGAAATCTCAGCGTGCCCCCCAGATTCCCCTCAACCTTCCACAAATCCTGTGTCGCCCCCATATTTTCTCTTGAATCCGTTATGACACTTTCAAACCCCCCTTTCCCACCTAAATTCCCCCAAAACTCCCTGTGACCCTGCCCAAATCTTCCCTAAATCCCCTGTGACCCCTCCAACACCCCCGAAACTAGGCCACCGCCTCATTTTGGGGAAGAACCACGTGTTCCGCTTCACGCACCCGGAGCAAGCGCGGCGGGAGCGGGAACGGGGGGCGTCGCCTGGGCCCCCCCCAGACTGGAACCTGGCGCAGCGGGAGCTGCTGGAGCAGCAGGGCATCGACATGCGCCTCCAGAGGTAGGGACACCACCTGGAGACACTTGGGGTCCACCCTGGGGTTAGCTGGGGGGGCTCACCCTGTGTGTGTCCTCGGCCCCAGGCTCCAGGACCTGGAGAACCACCCCCAGCTGGAGAAGGAAGCGTCAGATCAGCCACAGGTGAGAGGTGCATGGGGATCATTTGGGAATTCCGGCCTTACCTGGGTGTCCCACAGATAGTCTCAGTGTCCCAAGTGATCCCCGGGTCCCTAGATGTAGTCGGATGGCTTCTGGGTGTCACAGCTGTCTCTTGGGAATCCCTTGGGGGTGTTCCGGGTGTCCCCTGGCTGCCAGAGCTCCACTCTGGGCAGCTCCCACGTCCCCCAACACGTGCCCCGTGTCCCCCCGCAGCCCCCCGCCACTGAGGACGCCCCGTGCTACGAGGCCGGCTGGCGCCTGATCTCGTCACTGCGCCAGGCGCTGCCCGCGCCCGCCGTGCGCTCGGTGCTGCGCCGGGCCGGGCTCCCGCTGCCGGCTCCGGGCAAGCGCCGGGAGCCGCTGCGCGTCTACCAGATCCCGCAGCGCCGCCGGGGATCCCCGACCCCGTCCTCGCCGGCCCCGTCCCCGTCCCCGTGGGTCACCATGGCCGACCTGAAGGCTCAGGCCGTGCGGGAGCTGAGCCTCGAGGTGGCCCTGCGGGAGCCGCGGCCGGCGCGGCGTGAGCTGGAGGCGCTGAGCCTGGCGCGGCTGCGGGAGCTGTGCCGCCGCCACGGCAAACGCGAGCCCACCGAGCGCGACGGCTGGCGAGCCGTGGCCAGGGACGTGTGGGACGCCGTGGGCGGCGGCGAGGAGGATGAGGGCGGGGGCGGCGGCGAGCAGGTGAGCGAGGTGGAGGGGCTGCGGCTGCACCTGGACAGGCTGGCGGGGATCCTGCGGGAGGTGAAGCGGCAGAACAGCGCCAAGGACGAGCAGATCCGGGCCCTTCGCGACCGCGTGGGGCAGATGGAGCGCGTCATCCCGCTGCCGCCGGTGAGGGGCGGCCCCGGGCACCCCAGAGCCTGACCCACAGCACCCCGAATGGCCCTGGCATGGGCTCTGTCTGCCCACGGCACCGGCGGCCTGACCCACAACCTCCCACAGCACCCCTGAGCCGGACTCTGGCATGGGTCGCACCTCCACCATAGCACACCATAACCCCCTGATCCCAGCTGCCCCACACAGCGCCCTGACACCACAAATCCGCCCCTGACGCCCCCAAACGCGACTCCCACCCCACAACGCCTCTTTTCCTTCCCCAAACCCCCCCCGACTCCTCTAATCCTCTTCTCCTCCCTGCCTCAGGACGATGGTGACGAGGCCGAGCCGCCGCCCCAAGAACCTTCCCAGGAACCCCCCCCGGACCTCCCCCAGCCCAGCACGGATGGAGGGGCTGCGCCCCCTTCGCCCCCGTCGGCGGCGGCGGCGCGGCTGTGCCGGCTCATGGAGCAGGACCCGGCGTTCCGGCGGGGGCGGCTGCGCTGGCTGCGCCAGGAGCAGGCCCGGCTCATGGCGGGGGGCCCGCAGCCCCCCCAGCCCCCCCGCCGACCCCCGCGCTTCCACCCGGCCCCCCAGGACTCCAAGCTGCGTTTCCCCTTCAAGAGCAACCCCCAGCACCGCCTGGCTTGGGGAACCGGAGGGGACTCCCCCCAAGCCGAAAACAGTCCGCCCCCGCCGCCCCCTCCCTCGGGGCGTCCCCGCCGGGGATCCCTGGACGGGGGGTCCCCACCCCGCGCCCTGGGAACACCCCCGCCCCGTGTCCGCCGCCAGCGCTCGGCTCCCGACCTGAAGGCGCGGGGCCCCATCCCGTAGGGGGTGTGGGATTTTGGGGACACGCCCTCCCCCAAACGGACAATCACGGCCTCTCCCCCCCACCCCCACAATCGGGGGGGTCTCCTCGCCGGGGACGCCCCCAGCTGCTGTCACACTGCCCCCCCCCCCCGTCGCGTGTGTGTGTCTGTGGGAGGGGCCCTCGGTCAGGAGGGATTCTTACAGGGGAGTCCCTAATTATGGCGATTCCGCTAATTAAAAAGAAGCGCCTCATTTCTGGGGCCCCCCCCATTCTGGTGCCTCCTCTCTGCTGGCCCAGCCCACTCCAGCCTGGCAGCTCTGGCCCCGCCCCTGCCCCGCCCCTTTCTGCGGCTCGGGCGGGGCCGCGGCTCCAGCAGACCCCGCCCATACCGCGCGGCCCCGCCCCTCGCCTTCTATGGGCGTGCTGTGGGCGTGTCCGACAAATCCCCGCCCCTGTGGGCACCGCTGAGTTGATCCGTGTGTCCCGCCCCTTTGGGCGTGTCCCTACGTGGCCACGCCCTTTCCCGTTCAATACCGCCCCCCCCATCCCTGCCCGTACCCCGGTACCCCCCGGCCCCGTTCGCCCCGTTCCGGCCCCGTTCGCCCCGGCCCGGCCGCGCCATGAGCCGCCTCGGGCCGCCGCCGCTGCCGCTGCTGCTGCTCGGGGTGCTGGGGGCTCTAAGCCCAACCCCGTCCGCGGGGCAGGAACCAGCCCCGAGCCCCCACCCCAGCGCCCGGCCCAACGCCAGCAGGTAACGGCACCCCCGAGACCAGACGGGACCCCCGGGATAGGACACGGCACCCCCGGGACGGGACCTCCCCCAGAACGTGGCACTCCGGGACGGGACCGACACCCCCGCAGACAGGGCTTGGCCCGAGGCGGGACATTCCCAACACAGGACACCCTCGTCCAGAACCCCCGCGCGGTCCCGGACACCCGCCTGGGCACCGGGACTTTTTTGTTCCTCGGTCCAGAACCCCAACGGCGAGCTAGGAGCCCTTCTCAGACCCGAGATTGCCCCAAGAGCCCCCGGGACCAGGATCGCGCACAGCCCGGGACCCCTCTCTCGGGATCGGGGAACCCCCCGAGCTCGGGTTTTCCCCCGTCTTGGGTTCCCCGTGACCCGCCGTGTCCCCCCAGGCCGGTGTTCCCGGTATTCCCGTGCGGGGGGGACCATCGCGGGGAGTCGGGGTTCATCGCCAGCGAGGGCTTCCCCCGGCATTACCCCCCCGGCAGCAACTGCACCTGGACCATCACGGTACGAACCCCCGGGGCACCCCGAAACCCAGGGACACCCCACCTGCCTCCCAACCCCACCCCGCTCACCCCCACCCACCCGTGTACATCCCAACCCCGCCTGGCGCACGCCGAAACGCTGAGGTTTCCCCTTGGCTGTCCCAGTTCTTCCCCTCCTTGTGTCCCCAGGTGTTCCCGCATCCCGCGAGGGGCTGAGGGACAGGTGGTGGCACCGCTCTGTGTCTCCCGTGTGTCCCCCCCTTATGTGACTCCGTGCCACCCCCAAGAAACCCAAGGGGGGTAATATGCCAATGTCCCCAGGGTTCCTGATGTCCCCTGGTGTCCAGCCTGGCCCTTCAATGTCCCTAGATCCATAAAGACCAGGTGGTGACACCCCAAAGTGTCATCTGGGGACCGGGTGGTGTCACCCCAAAGTCCCCAAAATCCCCACCACCTCCCAGCTGCCCAAGGGCTGCGTGGTGACCCCCCAATGTCCCCTAGGTCCCTGAGGGCCAGGTGGCCACCCTCTCCTTCCGCATCTTTGACCTGGAGCCGGACCCTCTGTGCCGCTTTGACGCCCTCTCGGTGTTCGGGGGCCACGGCCCTGGGGCGCCGCTTTTGGGGCGCTTCTGTGGCACCTTCCGCCCGGGGGCCCTTCGGGCACCCCAAAACCGGCTCCGGCTGCACATGGAGAGCGACGGCGGCACGGCTGGGAGGGGCTTCCTAGCCTGGTTCAGCGCCGGCAGCCCCCCGACCAACGGTGGGTGAGAGAGGGCCTGGCGGGGAGACCCCCCCAAAAAAAACAAGGGGGAGGGAGCACCGCCGGCGAGGAGTAGGGACAATCCCACGGGGACACCCCCAAAACCACCCAAAGAGATCCCTGGAAATGTGGACGACTCCAAAACCTTACAGCAACAACCCCAAAGTCTTGTAGAAACCCCAAAATCCCCCAAACCCCCAAGGAGACCCCCAAAACCGTGTGGGCTGAGAGGCCAAAACCCCTTCCAGGAGGTCCTGGGGATCCTGGAATGAGATGGAAAAAGAGGGAAAAGCTGCGGAGGGCAGAGGAACTGTGAAGTTTGGAAAAGTGTGGAAGAAAACAGTGGGAATGAGGAGAAAGTGTGACTGGAAAAGGAGGGAAACATGTGAAACTGAAAACAGAAGGGGAAAAACCCTGATGGAGAAATGGGGGGGAAAAGTGAGAGGGAAAAAAAAAAAAGAGGGAAATTAATGAAAAGTGTGAGGAAAAAATGGAAAAGGGTGGAGAGAAAATGGGAGGAAAGTGTAAGGAGAAAACAGGGAAACAAGGCAAAAGTGCAAGGGAAGAAAGGAGGGGAAAGCTGAGGAGAAAAAGAGGGGAAAGTGTGATGGGATATGGAGAAAAATAAGAGGAAAAGAAAAAACGAGCATGAAAAACTGAAAAGAAAAATAATTCAAAACAAAACATAACAAAAAAAAAAAAAAAACAACAGAGGGAAGAATGACTGAAAAGAAAGGAAAAGTTTGAGGGAAAGGCCAGAGGGAAAAATGGAGCAAAGTGTCAGAAAAAAATGAAGGAAACTGGCACAAAATGGAGGCAAAAGCTGAAGGGAAAAGGGGGACAGGGAGCAGAGCTGATGGAGAGCAGGAGATCCCCAACACCCCTGTGGACACCCCCCAAATCCACATGGAGAACCCCCAAAGCCACATGGAACATCCCAACCCCCCCAATCCATCAAGGAACCCCCCAAAATCCCTTGGAAACCCCCATGGAGGCCCCTGAAACCACCCGAACCCACTCAGGCCCCCCCCAATCCAGCCCAACCCTTTTGCAGGGCCCCCCCAGGGACGGCGGCGTTCGGGGGTCTTTAATAAACCCCATTTTTTCGGGGAGTCCTGGCACTATTTTGATGGTGAGTACGACCCCCCCCCCCCCAAATTTACAAAAACATTCCCGGGGGGGGGTCACGCTCCCCAAATTCCATCTCCTCTCCCCAGTCCCAGGGTGGTTTTGGCAGAGCCCCCCTCCCAACCCCCACCCGAATTTTGGGGGGTCTCAGGGACAGAGAAGATGCCGGCGGTGTGGGAAAATAGGGGGAGGGGTGTGTCCAAACGTGTCTGTGCCCCCCAAAAATGTCACCCTGCCCTGCCCACTCCCCCAGAGCATCAGTTTTGTGGTGGGCGGCTGGAGAAGCCCCAGGGGAGCCTGAACACCCCAAACTGGCCAGAGGAGAATTATCCCCCCGGGATCAGCTGCTCCTGGCACATCGTGGCCCCCCCCGACAAGGTTTGGGGGGTCCTGGGCGAGTCAGAAGGGCGGACGGGGGGTTCAGAGGGGGTTTGGGGGAGGTTGGGGCGACACTGGGGTCGTTTGGAGGTGTCAGGAGGATTTGGGGAAGTCGGAGGGGATTTGGGGGATGAGGGGGGTCAGGAGGGTTTTGCAGGTGTCGGGGGGGGCTGGGAGAGCCATGGGGGGGTTGGGGGGGGGACAGGAGGGATTTGGGGGGGGTCAGAAATCCTTTGGCGGGTCGCAAGAGAATGTCGGGGGTGGCTGAAGAGAGACCGGGATGGTTCAGGGAGGCTCAGGAGAATTTGGGGAGGGGTCTGAAGGGGTTGAGGGAACCCGGGGGATTCAGGGGGATGTAGAGGGATCTGGGGCCGGGGGTTTGAGCCCGGATTTGGGTGGGGGGGTGCAGGTGGTGGAGCTGCGGTTCGGGAAGTTCGACGTGGAGCCCGACCCCCATTGTCGCTACGATTACGTGGCCGTGTTCGAGGGGGGGGCGCGGGACGACGCGCGGCGCCTCGGGCGGTTTTGCGGGGAGGAGACCCCCGGGTGAGCCCCCCCGAGCTCCGCAGCCCCCCCCCCCCGACCCGGCGGAGCCCCCCAACCCCGTGTCAGCCCTCTCAAACTGTCCCGATCCCTCCTCAATCCACCCGATTCCTCCTCAATCCACCCGATCCCTCCTCAATCCACCCGATTCCTCTTAAATCCACCCTGACCACCCTCAAACCACTCAATCCCCTCTGACAGCAACCTGTTCCCCCTGATCCCACCCCCCCGAACCCACCTGGGACTCCCCCGAACCCCTCCCGATCCCTCCGAATTCCTCCCGTTACCCCCAAACCATCCCGGCCCCTCCGAATCTCCCCCGCGCACTCCTGCGAGCCTCATGCTGACCCTCCAAACCCCTCCCGATCCCCCGCGGACGGCGCTCCGGACCCCCCGGGACCCTCCGTGTCCCCCCGAAAGCGTCCCCTGACCCCCGTGTCCCCCCAGCCCCATCCTCTCCAGCTCCCCGGAGCTGCTGGTCCAGTTCGTGTCGGATTTGAGCGTCACCGCCGACGGCTTTTCGGCCACCTACACCCTGCGGGACCGGGGCAGCGCCCCCGAGCCGCCCCCCACAAAGCCCCGGGGGGGCGGGAAGGGGAAGCCGCCCCCCAGCCCCAAAGCGGGGCCCCCCACGGCCGCCCCCGCTTTGGCGACCCCCTGCCCGCAGCGCTGCCGCCGCGCCGGGACCCTGCAGAGCAATTTCTGCAGCAGCGACTTCGGTGAGAACCCCCCCAAAAAATGAGGGGTGAGACCCCGACATGGGGGACGGGCTGTGGCAAATTCCCCAAAAGCAGGAGGGCGGGTGAGGACCCCCGAGAGGGGGAAAGTGTCTGGGAGTGCCCGAAACGGGGCTGGCGAGGGGGCGGTTGGGCTCCCCAAAGCCCCAGTCACGGCGTGCCCGAGGTTCTGGGGAGCCTGACCTCCCCATTCCTGTGCCTCCAGTGCTGACGGGGACGGTGAAATCGGTGTCGCGGGGGCCGCCCCAGGAGCCGGGCTGGGCCGTGGTGTCTGTTCTCAGCCTCTACAAGTCGGGGGCCCTGGAGGTCCCCCAGCCCGCCAAGGGGGCCACGCTGCGGCTGCAGCTGCCCTGTCGCCTCTGCCCCGCGCTCAAGAAAGGTGGGTGTGCCCGGGGGGCGCCTGGAGGGATCTCGGTGCCCCCCCCAAGTCCTGACACCCCCTCCCCAAATCTCTTCCAGGCTCCAGCTACATCCTGATGGGGCGGCTGGGCGGGGAGGGGGGAGCCCTGCTGCCCCCCGACGCCTTCGTCGTGCCCTACCGCCCACAGCAGCAGCAGATTTTGGGGAACCTCAGCAAGAGGCCGTGTCGGGGGACCCCCTGAGACCCCCCCCAGAGCTCCCCCGGACCCCCCCGCGTTGGGGGGACGCCCCCCCCACATACGCCAATAAAGGGTGCAGAGATGGAGCGTGTGAGTGAAGGTGCTGGGGGGACCGCACTCAAGGGGGGCACAGATTGGGCCCTCCAAAATGGGACCCCCCCCGGGACCTCCCCGTTAAATGGCACGGCTCCTTTAAGAGGGGCGGACGGCGGGGGCAGAAGGGGCGGGGCCAGAACCGAGGCGTGGCCCCCTTTGGGGCGTGGCTCCCAGCAGGGCGGGGCGCGTTGCTCACCTCAGCCCCGCCTCCGGCTCCCGCGCTCCTTCCCGCCTTGTCAATCATCGCTGTAACCCCCGGAAGGTGGAGCCGCCATTGCCCGTTCGCTCGCAGGGCGCTTATACCTCCACCTTCGCGTCAAACACGATTGGTTGGCTACACGTCAATCTCGGGCGCTGCTCCCGCCTCCTCGATTTCGACTGGCTGATGCCACCAAAATTTTCGTGGCCGTCACCAGGCAACGAGCTTCTCCTTCGCGCTCTCGATTGGTGGAGGTTTTGTTTTAGCTGAGACTGGCCGCAGTTGGGCAGAAGATGCCCTCAGTCTCCTGATAACGATGGGTTAAATTCCCCGTCAATCAAAGAGCGAACTCCCGCCCCTCTCCCGGCGCTGTCCCCGCTCGGCCCGGCCGATTGGCCGCCTCCCCGCGCGCGCTCGTTCTGATTGGCTGCCGCTCTGGCCCTGCCCCTGTGGCGGGGTCCGGAAGCGTCTGGGGCCCAGTCGCGCAGCGGCGGCCGCGGGGAGCGGAGCTCTAGGGCCGCCATGGCCGCGGGGGCGGTGGGGGCTGTCACGGCTGAGCTGCCGCCGCCGCTGGGCCGCCTTCCCGGAGGAGCCGGCACTGAGCGCGCCCTGGAAGAAGCAGAGGCCTCCGGCACCCTCAGTCTGGCCGGCCGGCGGCTTCGCGCCTTCCCGGCGGCGCGGCGCTGGGACCTCAGCGACACCACACAGGCCGGTGAGGCCGCGGCCCCGGGGCAGGACCCCCGACCCTTCCCCAGAGCCCGGGGTCACTCGGGGTGTTTCCCCCGACCCAAGGGAAGCCGGGGGTGCCCCGCCTCCCTCGGCGCCTCCCGGAGCCTGAGGCTCGCGGGAGATGCCGGAGGCGGGTGAGGACGCGCCGGGACGGGACGAGCCGGAGCGCCTGGTCCGGGCGGTCCGGTGGCTTCAGGTTCTCCGTCGCAGCTGGGCGGCTCTGGGTCCACGGACGGGGCGGTTGGGGTCCATCAGCACCCCTGTCCCCCGGGATCTGCGTCCCCTGTCCTTATCCCTGGCGGTCCTTTGTCCCCAATAGTCCACTTCCCTTGTCGCTGTCATTCCCTGTCCCTGTGCATCTCTTGACCCTATCAGTCCCCGCGCTGAGGATGCCCTCTCGCTGTGGGTCCCCGTCCCTGTCCCGCATGTTCCCCCGTGTCCCCCTCGTCCCTCCAGACCTGTCCCGGAACCGTTTCGGGGAGGTGCCAGAGGCCGCCTGCCGCCTGGTCTCGCTGGAGGGGCTCAGCCTGTACCACAACTGCCTGCGCAGCGTCCCCCCGGCCATCGCCAACCTGCAGGCCCTGGCGCACCTGGACCTCAGGTACGGTCCAGCCCCGAGAGACTGATTTGGAGGGGTCAAGCAGCTCCCCGTAACCCCGCTGTGTCCCCCGCAGCCGCAACCAGCTGAGTTCTCTGCCCGCCTGCCTCTGCCTCCTACCCCTGCGCGTCCTCAACGCCAGCAACAACCGCCTGGCCCAGCTGCCCCCGAACCTCGGCGCCCTGCGCACGCTGCGGCAGCTGGTGAGCGCCGGGGTCGAGCCCCGCGGGGTTGCGCCTGGACCCCGCTGAGCCCCGTTTCGCCCCGCAGGACGTCGGCTGTAACCGGCTGCGGGCGCTGCCGCCGGGGCTGGGGCAGCTGCGGGCGCTGCGGGACCTCAACGTGCGGCGGAACCAGCTGGCGGCGCTGCCCGAGGGTGGGTGACGGACCTGGGGGGGGGAAAGGGGGTCCCGTCGCTTTGGGAGGGTCCCGTCAATCCCGTGTGTCCGTGTGCCCCTGCCAGAGCTCTCGGAATTGCCCCTGGTCCGGCTGGATTTCTCCTGCAATCGGGTAGTCGCAATTCCGCGCTGTTTCCGGCGGCTCCGGCACCTCCAAATCCTACTGGCAGACAACAATCCCCTCCAGTTCCCCCCCGCCCAGGTGAGGGAAGGCCCGGGAGACTCCCCCGACCCAAAAAAAAGCTGCACCTGACCCCTCTGTGCCCCCCAGATCTGCCTGAAGGGCAAAGTCCACATCTTCAAGTACCTGGAAGCTGAGGCTGCCCCTCATCCTCCCCCAGCATGGTAAAGGAGGGGCTCGAAGAGGGGGACCCCACTGGCCCCTGCTGGGGGTTTTTGGGGTCTCTCACCGCTGTTTGCCCCCCACAGCCCCCCGGACGAGCTGTGTCCCCTCCGGCAGCGGGGGGGGCTGGACTCTGGCTTCCACAGCGTCGACAGCGGCAGCAAGCGCTGGTCAGGGAATGAGGTGGGATTTGGGGGCATTTTGGAGGGCACAGGGGAAATTTGAGGTGTCCCCTAACCTACTCCCCCTTTATGCACCCCCTTTGGCACCGTTTCAGTCCATGGACGAGTCCTTGGAGCTATCCCGGCAGCACAGGGAGACACGCAGCGGGGCAGGTGAGGGGAGTGGGACCCCCAAAACCCCTGTGAGCTCTTGTCACCTTCTGGGACACCCTGTCAGCCCCCTTGTCCCCACAGCTGGTGACAGTGACCCGGAGCAGCTGGAGGAGGAGCCCTCACCTGAGGTGATGTCACCCCCCAACCCTCTCTGATCCTCCCTAGTCAGGTTTTGGGGTTCCCCCCCAATCCTGGGCACCCCTTCATCCCCCAGGAGCAGCAGAGCCAGACCCCAAGAGGTGGCACCCCTGAGGGTATCAGGTGAGGGGCTTGGGGGGGTCTGAGGGCTCAGGGAGGAGTCTGGGGGGTTCTGAGCCCCCTCTCCCTGCAGGGTGGTCCCCACTTCCCAGCGACGCGCTAAGAATCTGGAGGTGTGGATGGAGAGAGAGAGGGAGAGGAGTCGGGACAGGTACTGGGGGATTGGGAAGTGGGGCTGGGGTGATGGATTCGGGGATGGGACAGGGGACGAGGGCCGGGCACTGGCTGCTCTCACCTCCCACAGGACCGTCCCGCAGAGACCCCCCCAGATGCGGCCACCAACGCTGGTGAGGACCTGGGTGACCTCATTAAGCTCAGTCCTAATTAACATGGGTCTTAATTACCCCTTCTCCCAGGCTCAGCTCAAAGTAACAGAAGTCTCAATTACCCCTGCCTCCCCCAGGAACCTGATGGAGCCCCTGGTGCCCCCTCCAGTCCCCCAAAACGCAGCACCTACCTCAGCCCCTGCTCCTCTTCTTCCCGAAGTGCCACCAAACCAGGTAGGACATCCCCCTCCCTCTCTGTCCCTGCCCCAGTGCCCCCCATGGCACCCCTCCTGGTCCCTGACCCCCCTGTATCTCCCCACAGCCGCCCTGGAGGCTGACCAGCGGGAGCTGATTGCTGAGGTGCGCCAGGTAACGCCCCCCCCTCCCCTCCCCTCCCCGTTTGTCTGTGAGGGGCTGGGGTCTGTTCCCCCCTCACACGCTCTCGGGGGGTCCCTGCTGTGCCCCCCACCCTCACAGAGCCTCGAGGCGCTACTGCAGCTGCAGCTCCCGGACGAGTTGGGGGATTCGGAGCTGTTGGGCCGTGTGGCCGCCCGCCTGCGCCCCTGGGCTGTGAGTGGGACCCCCAAAACACTCCCCAGTCCCCCGTATCTACCCAAAACACCTCGCTGAAACCTCCCCGCACCCGCCAGAGCCCCAAAACATCCCCTGACTCCATGAATGCCTGAAATAGTCCCCTGACCCTCCCAAATTCTCCCACCACCACCCATTCTACACAAAACCCCCCTCAGATCTCCTCCCAGGGCCCCCTGAAACCCCAAAATGCTTTTTAAAGCCCCCAAATCCCCCTGAACCTCTCCCCTGACCTCACCCATTACCCCAAAACACTTCTTTAAAGCCCCTGACACCTGCATAACTCCAATAAATGCCCCTCAAACCCTCCCTGAGGTCCCTTTCTCCCCGCCAGAGCCCCTCCAGAGCCCGACGGACGCCGCAGCCGCTCCCCTGCCACCACTCAGGGGGGGCCGAGGTACCATTTTGGGGGGTGGGTTGTGATTCGGGGGGTCCCGCGCCCTCCCACAGCTGACGCAGGGTCTCCCCCAGGTGAAGCCCCTGCACCCCCGGCGCACCCCCCCCAGGCTGCTCTTCGCTCTCTTCTACGGCCTCCTCATGGCGCTGCTTGTGGCCGCCCACCGCGCGCTCTTTGGCTGCTGAGGGACCCCCAAACCCGGGGGAGTCCCCCTGGCCCTGGGGGAACCCCCCAAACTCCCCTTTCCTTCCCTCCCACCCTTTTCTTGTGCCTTAATGCTGGGGAAACTGAGGCAGGGAAGGGAGAGGGGCTGAAACTCTTTCGCCCCCCCCCTCCCCCGGGGGTGGGACCTTAATTATTCATATTGTAATTAATTATAATGGATTATTATTTTATTATTATGAATTGTCACTATTATAATGAGTTGTTATATGAGACTGTGAGCATAATAAGTTAATAATTATAGTTAATTATAACTTAATTATGATGAAAAAATGTTAAAATACAGATGACCAAAATTTATTGTAATTAATTATTATTAAAAATACTATATTTAACTACTTTATCTCTGTTACTGTAATTAATATAACCATTATTTTGTTTCTAAGTGTGGACAGTCCCTTCAAAATTATGCTCGGCACATCCCTGCTCCTCTGTGGGGACTCGGGGGTCACCGGCTGGGCCCAAAACCTGAGGGGGTGTTCAGTCCTGCCCGTCTCCTGCTGCCACTGCTCAGCTTTTTGTCCGTTCTCGCCCCTCCTGTGCCCAAAAGGGGCTGGGCCCTCTCCGGCTGCGCTGTGCTGTCCCATAAATCCCCTCCCTAAGGCAGCCCCCATTCATTTTCCCCCTTACCTGCCCTTCCAGCGCGGCTTTGGCACCGTCTTTGGTGAGGGCAGGCCGCCATGGCCGCGCTCTCAGCCGTGAGGCCCCGGCCGCCATCTTGGCTGAGGGCGGGAAACTGAGGGGGGGGGGGGCGGAGCCACCATCTTTACTGAGGGCGGCAGCCGGGGCCCGGGAAACCGGAGGGGAGCTGAGGGAGGGGGCACCTCAGATCGAAGCCGTTTCTATCCAATATATATTAAATACCACGATAAATCTCTCGGAACAAAAATAAAACCTGGTCCCGGCGGAGGAGGAGGGGCGGTGCGCTGCCAGGGCCCCCGACAAGCCGGGGGTGCCGCGAGGGCCGGGCCGAGCCCCTCACGAGCAGCTGCGGTCATAGGAAGGGGTTGGTGGTCGGGTGCCTGATGCCGAACGGCGCCGCCGGGGCCGGGGCCGTCTGGGGGGCACAAAGCGGGGGGTCAGCAGCAGAGAATGAGAGTTCAGGAACCGCCCTCTCTGCCCTGGTCCCCTCCTCACCACGAAGGGGTTGGTGGAAGCTTTGGCAACGGTGAACCCACCGGAAGGCAACGCTGGGGGGAAAAATGGGGAGGGGTCAGTGGGGGCTCGGGCAGTGGTTGCCCCAATATTTAACACTCCCACTGCCCCCAGCTCTTACCGTCAGTCTGGAAGGGGCTGGGGAACCTCCCAGGAACAGGGGGGGAGCTGAATGTGGCACCTAAAAAAGGGAACACAGAATTGGGCCCCCCCAGATCCACCCTGGTCAGGAGAGGGGCAGTGCCGCAGGATCACTCACCGGGGCCGTTGCTCTGGAACGGGTTGGTGGAGGGTCTGGGGGCCACGGGGGCTGTGAAAGGGTTGGTGTAGCCTGGGGGGGGCATAGGTGTCATCCCTGGACCCCCTGTCGATTTTAGGGGTCCAAAGGTGGGGTGAACCCTGACTTACCCCCATGGGGCAGCACCGGGGGGTCACAGAGGGTCCTGAAGAGGCTGCAGGGGGGAGGAGGGTCAGGTGCTGCACCTCTGGCAAGGCGGGGGGAGGAAGGTGGGGAGGCAGTACCTGACAGAAGCTGCTCCCACTGTGGGCAGAACAGGGGTGGTCACGCCCTGTGCAGCCACACCTCCTGCAGGTGCAAGAGAGAAACCATGAGGGGCTCCCAAAAATTCCAGGCATCTCAGGTTGTCCCCATGTCCTTCCCCACTGACCCCACAGTTACCATGGAGTGGTGTTGGGACCCCAAGCCCCCTCCCCAGAACCCTTCAAGGAATGGGGAGACCCCAACTCTCCCTTGCCCATTCATCCCAGATGTCCAAAAGGTATGGGGGGCCACCAAACCCCTCCTTAGTCCCCCACAGGGTGAGAGGAGGACCCCAAGCCCTCTCCCAAGAGTACTGGTGGGTCCCTGGGTACCTGTGGTGGTGGGTGGGATGTGGAAGGGGGGCACAGCTCCCCCAAATGTCGGTGCTCCAGGGCTGGTTCCAAAGGCATTGAAACTGGGGAAGGCAGACCGGGGTGGGGCTGGGCCTGGGGACAGGGCTGGGGTCACTCAGAGCTGGTCACCAAGCTCCCAAGAGACTCCTGTGCTCTGCTACCACAGTGCTCCCAGCCCTCCTGGAGCCCACCTGTGCCCCTTTGAGCCCCTGAGCTCACCAGGGAAAGCAGCAAAGGCAGGTCCTGGGGCAGGGCCGGCGAAGGGGTCCCCCCCAATGTCAGCCAGGAGGTCGGTGCTGGCCTTTCGGGACGGCTGAGGAGGATGGTGGGTGGCTGGGTGGGGCTGGGGCAACACCACAAGGTCAGGGGGTGGCATTCCCCCTGGGCACCCACAGAAGTTTCCCGGTCTCACCTGTGGCAGTGTCCCTGTGTCCGTATGGAGGAGCTGAGGGGGCCTGGGCTCCGCTGTGGTGCTTTGGGGGGGTTTCGCTTGCTCTGGTGCCACGTACCTGTCATGGGAGGGCAGAATATTGACTGAGGGATCCTCACGTTGTGCTACCCACCGCAAATGTGCCCCAGCTCCTCTCGTACCATCGTTTCTTCTCGTATTTCTCCTGCAGGAACTCCTTCACCTTCTGGGGGTCATGGGAGTCGGGGAGCAGTGAAGTCCGGGGGTTGAAGGTGCCGAGCCAGACCCGCCTGCAGGCCTGGGGGGGTCGTGGAGGGGACATGGGGATGTGGGCAGGGTGGGATGAAGAGGGCAAAGCCTCCCCAGCCCCTCCCTTACCTCATTGCCATGCGCCTGCAGGAACAGCACCTCGGCCTCAGTGAATGTTGTCATGGAGATGGACTTGACGCGGTGGGGGGGGTTCAGTCCCCGCCTGGGTAGGGATTTGGGGGGTCAGCATCACCCCCGCGCCCATAAACACCCAAACTGGAGCTTTTTCTCTCCAAAAAGGGCCTTTCCGAGGCCCCACACATGGCACCGCGGCCCCGCCCCCAATATACACAGCCAATCAATGAGAACCTGAGCGGGTGGGGAACGCCCACCGCGCCCTGGCCCCGCCTACTCGGGTTCATTCAGCCGCGCCCCCACGGCCCCGCCCTCACACCCAGGGCCCCGCCCCGCTCACAGCGCCCCCGAGCAGCCGGTGCACACGAGGCTGCCCACGCTGATGTCCACGTAGGTGACGCCGCGCTGGCCGCATTCGAAGCAGAGCCGGTTGGCGGGAACGGCGCTCACCAGCTCCCGCACCCGCCGGCACCAAACCTCGGCCTCCGCGTCCCGGCCCGCGCTGCCCCTGCGGGCCCCGGGGCCTCCGCCGCGCTCCGCGCCCGGCCCGGTGCCGCCGCCGCCGCCGCCGCCGCCCGCCGCCATCTTCCCGCTCCCGCGGGCCCCGCCCCCGCCGCAGCGTTGCCGCTGATTGGCCGCATGGCGGGAGCAGCGCCCCCTGGCGTCCCGCGCTGCGCGGCGCCGCTTCCCGCCTTTCCCGTCCCCTCAGCGCCGGCCCGCCCCGGCCTGAGGGGCCTCGCCCCCCACCACCCCACCGCAACTGCGGGAAACGGCCCGTTCTGGGGAGGGTTCACGGAAAATCAGCATTTTCCACCACGGGCACGTTCCGCCTCTTCCCGCTGTGAGGGACGGGGTCCTGGGGGTCTCCGCACCCCTGGCTCTTCCCGCCCTTTTCGTCCCCTCAGCGCTCTCTCCCCCGACCCCCTCACGGACATGGGAGAAAATTCCTCTTTTGAGGTAATTTCCCGCCAAAGTCTCTATTATTGCTCCTCTCCACAACACGAGACGATCCGGGGAGTCTCAATGCCCTCACTCGGGGTCTCTCCCCCCCATTACTGATGCCCTTAGTGAGGGTTTTGTACCCAAAACCGAGGTGAGGGCTGCCTAATTTTGGTCATTCTCTTATCAATTCCTTATTATTCTCTTCGATTCGGGTGTTTTCACCCAATAACCCCTATTATTGCCCTCCATTTTGAGTCGTTTCCCCCCAAAATTCACTATTATTTCCACTTCTTTAGCCCTTTTTAGGAAATTTTCCCACAAAATCACTGCTATTTCTTCTTCCCCCAACCCATTTGGGGTCATTTTCTCCCAAACCCCTGTCGCCCCCCCTCTGACTAACTAGTGAGGGGCTGTAGGGGGGGGTCTCAGTCCCATTGTTGGGATGCTCCTCCCGACAAGCAATTCCAGCTGCATCTCTCTTTAATAGTGCACAGAACCACGTTACAAAACCCCCCGTCCCCACGCTCCCCCCCCCAAATTGGGGCCCCCCCGGACCCCGCGGGGACGAAGGCAATTCTGGTAACGGGGGCGGGGGGGGATGAGGCACAGAGGGCCTGGGGGGAGTCCCAGGAAAGGGTTGGGGGGGCCCGTTGCCCCCCCCCATGGTCCCCCACCCAAAAACCCAGAGGAGATCCCCCTTCCCCTCTCACAACCCCCCCCCCCGCACTGGGGGCCCCCCCTCCAACACAACTCCCACCCACCCCCCCCACAGGCCGCACTGCGGACCCCCGGAGTGGAACCCCCTCCCCGGCCCCTGCTTGATGCACCCCCATAAATACCCCCCCATAAATACATTGCAAAGCAGTTACAGCACCCTCCCCTTCCGGGGGCTGGACACCCCCAGCGAGGGGTGAACCCCCCGTTACCGGGGAGCTCTGCCCCCCCCTGTATAGGGACCCCCGCAGTTCACAGGGGGAGCTGTACTCCGATATTGAGACTCCACAGCCCCTTCGTGGGGGCCCCCCGCACTGGGGGGGGTTTAATCCCCCTTAATGAGAGGCTCGACCTCGCCCCACTTTTTGGGGTGGTTTTTTTTTTTTCCCCTCCCATTTTTTGGGGTCCCTCCCTGTTACCCCGGGAGGGGTGGTCTCCATCCTCCCGCGTTTGTGTCAGGAGCGTGTCCCCCCCTGATATTTATGAGGAGACAACATACCATAAATACCCACCCCATTTCTCCCCAACCCGGCCCAGCCGTGTCGCCCCCCCCTCCCCACTTTAGGACCCCCCCCCCTTTATCCTTAGGAGCCCCCCCATGATTTTGGGGACCCCCCCAAAGTATAGGGGCAGGATTTGGGGTGCTCCAGGCACCCCGGGGGGGTCAGATCGCGGTGTCCCAGAGCACGGCATGGGGCCGGCGGGCCGGGGGGGTGCCGGGGGGCGGCGGGGGCGGGGGGCGGCCCTCGGGAGCGGCCCCCCCTTTCCAGGCGGGGGGGGCGGGCAGGGGGGGCAGGCTGTCCTGCTTGCACAGCCCCCCCCCCCGCCCCCCCCGCGCCTTGATCTCGGTGCAGACGCAGCGTTTTCGGTCGATCACCTCCTGCAGCTGCCCGTCCCGGGGCCGGGGGGCGGCGGCAAAGCCCCCGCCGGGGACCCCTCCGGAGAGGGGGCGCGACGAGGGGGGGCCGCGTGGGAACGGGGGGGCCCCGGCCTGGCGCACCCCCGAGGTGGAGGCGGAGCGGCCCAGGCGGGGACCCCCGGGGAGCTCTGGGAGGGAGGAGGAGGGCGTCAGGGGGACGCGGTGTCACCCCCCCGCCACCCTCCAGGTGCCACCCCCTCCGCAGGCCAAAGGGTAACTCAGATTGTGCCAATCTCCGCGCCCACCCGAGATCTCTCTGCCCCCACAAATGTCCCCGATCCCCCCAGGATGTCCCCCGTGTCGCTCCGCGTGACCCCCGCTATCCTTACGCAGTCTCCCGGTGCCCTCCCGGTGTCCCCCCCCCCGCCAGCTTCACCAACAGGTGCGCCCCGAATCTCCCGTGCCCCCCGACTCCGGCCCCCCGCACGTACCCGAGGCTCTCCCGCAGGCGGGGAAGGTCTGGCACGGCAGGGGTGGTCCCGGCCGCCCCCGGGGCCCCTCGGCCCGAACGGGGATCCCCGAGGGGGGGGGAACCGCCCCCGCCCCCCCCCGCTCCTCCCGGGGGGGCTCCGGCGCCTCTGCGAACGGGGGGGGGAACACTGTCAGTCCCGCCCACAGGGCGTGGCCCCGCCGCAAGCCCCGCCCCCGTCACTCACTCTCGCTCTCCTTCCCGCGGCGGGCGGAGGCTCCGCCCCCCCGGCGAAGAGGCGGATCCTCCTCGCGGGCAGGGGCGGGGCCTCCCGCGGCCACGCCCCCGCGCAGGCTCTCGTAGGCGGGCGGGCGCTTCCCGGGGGGCGGGGCTTCGGCCGAAGGTGGAAGGGGCAGCGGCCCGAGCCCCGCCCCTCCCCGCTCGCGCCCCGCGCCTCCCGGCGCGTGGTGCGGGGGGAGGGGCGTGGAGTGGCTGCGCGCGCGGGCGGGGGGCGGCCCCTCGCGGCGCGAGGGCAGGGGCAGGCGCGAGGCGGCCTCGGGGGGCGGGGCCAGAGGGGGTGGGCGGGGCGGCAGCAGGTTGGGGAACGGCGGCGGGATGGGGGCGGGACCGGAGAACGGGGCGTGGCCGATGAAGGGGGCACGGCCGGAATGGGGGGCGTGTCCAGAGAAAGGGGCGTGCCCGGTGTACGGGGCGTGGCCGGAGTGCAGCACGGGTCCACCGAAAGGGGCGTGGGCGGTGTGGGGGGCGTGTCCGTAAAAGGGGGCGTGTCCCGAGAAAGGAGCGTGTCCCGGGCCCTCCCCCGCGGGCAGGGGGCAGCTCATCTCCTCGTAAATGGCCTCGGGCTCCTCGGCAGGTGGGGGGGGGGCTCCCCCCGGTCCCCCCCGCCGGGGATCCCCCCCCGGGATTCCCCGGGCGTCCCCCACCATCTCGATGTACACGGGCTCCTCCGCCTCCCCCTGCTCGGACAGAGGTGGTGGGGCTGCCCCGGCTGACAGCCGGGTCTGGGGGCTACGTGAGGGCTTCAGGGGGGGCGTCTGCCGCACGCAGCCCCCTCGGGGGGTGCCTGGGGAAGGGAAGGGTATCAGGGAATGGTACGCCCTCCATGCCCCCTCAGATTCCTTGCATCCCTTCCCTGCCACCCATACCTCCCCAGGACCCCACCCTGATCTCCCAAAGTCACCGTCCCCTCCCTGCACCCCCACCACGTTGAGCTCCTCACTTGCCCCCAGCTCCACCATAACCCCCCAGCCCCGACAAGCCCTCTCCCAAAGCCCGCCGGTTCCACTCACCACCTCTCTTGGCAGGCGGAGCCTCGAGGCCTCGACCCTCGGGGGGCCCTGTGCGGGGTCCAGGGGGGCGCAGGGGCACCCCTGAGTCAGGGAGCCCCACGGCATGGCAGGACAAGGAGCGGGGGGCCATGCCGGGGGCACAGGGCCGGGGGCCACGTTCCTGTGGCGCCGGCAGGGTCAGGAACCCTACGCGCAGTGGGCGCCGCAGGGACCCCCCCTCCCGTGCCTTGGGGACCCTGGGGAGAGGACAAAGGGGGTCAGGGCAACCCTGAAAGTTCTGGGGAAGCTCCAACCCCCTTAGAGATGCTCTGGGACTTTGCTCCTGTGCTGCAGGGGCACTTGGGCACAGGGGGGAACTAGGGTCCCCCATCTTTGGTGGTTCTGAGGTGCACAAGGTGGGCCAAGGGTCTCAGGGTCAATCCCAGGAGTACAGGGGGGCATTGGGGCTCTCACACGGGCGTCCAGAGAAGGAGAAGGGGTCCCAGGTTCCCTCAGAGTGAGTTGGTGCTCTTTGGGTCCTGCCAGAGAAATTCTGATGGGTTGGGTGACCTCCCAGGGTGGTCCTAAGGGATCCCAATGTCCCCTGAGTGGTTCAGGGTGGTCCTGCGGCGCCTGATGTTCATGGAGGGTGGTCCCAGAGGTACCGGTTTCCCAGCACGGTAGTCTCGGGCCTTTTCTGGGTCCCTCCCCGGCGGTCCCCAGGGGTCCCAGTGTCCTCCCCGCCATGTCCCCGTTGTCCCCTCACCCCTTGCGCGGCTCCTCCTCGCGGGGGCGCCACTCGGGGCGGCCCTTGCGCTGCAGCAGGTTCATGGCGGCCGCCGGGGGGCGCTCCTCGCCCAGGCGCAGCAGGGCGGCGGCGGCGGCGGCGAGCTCCGACCGCGGGGGGGCGCTCATGGCTGGGGGCGGGGCCTTCAGACTCCGCCCCCCGAATTCTGCTCCTGAGACCCACCCGGACCCCGTGTCCCGAGACCCCCCCGCCCCTCCCGGGCCGCCTCATGCCCCTGCCTACCGCCACCCCCAAGCCCCAAGCCCCCACCTGGACGTTAGGTCCCAATGCCCGCCCTACCAAAGCCCCCTGGACGCCCCGGTCCCCCCAGGACCCCCCTCCCCACCTGGAGGCTGGGTCCCCCCTGCCCTTCCCCCCCAGCTTGAGGAATCCTGGGGTGTCCCTGGCCCCCGCCTACCGGGTTCCCCAACACCACCCGGAACCCTCCGCCGTCATGCCGGGGTGTCCCCCGAACCCACCCGAACGCCTTTGGACACCCGGCTCCGTCCGCTCGCACCGATGCTGGGGACCCCCCCAAACCCGTCCGGTCCCCCCCAGAACCCCCCTCCCCACCCGAAGGCTCAAATTATCCTCAGTGCTGGGGTTCCCCCCTCACCCCCCCACCCCTCAGGATGCGGGGTCTCCCCACCCCACCCGGACACCGGATTGCTCTGTCCCCCCCAGGACTCTTGGCCTCCTCCCACCCCGCCCCTCGTTACCTGTCGCTTTCTCGGGGGTCCCAGGGTTGGGGGGGGGGGGGAATCCTGCGCCGCACCCCCCCCCCCACCGCCGCCAGCACGGCCGGGCCCGGGCCGGGGGCTCACGGGGGGCGTTGGCCCATGGCGGGGGGGGGTCTAGCGGCCTGCGGGGGAGGGGCAGCGGGTGGTCACCGGGTGCGGGAGGGGCACCGGGCCCACCCCCATCCCTCCCCTCCTCCCTCACCGGCCGCTCCCGCCTCCCGCTCGCGCCGCTCCATTGGCGCTGACGCAGCGTCCGGGACGCGCCGTGGCGGCGCTGGCGCCCCCTGGCGGAGCGGAGGACCCGCGGAACGCCGGGGGTCACGTGGTGGAGGGGCGCGCTCTGTGGGCGTGGCTTGCTGCTGCGGAGGCGGGGCCTGGGGCGGGGCGTGCCCGCGCGCGGCCCGGGAATGCCTTAAAGCGCAACATCACTTCCGATTCTCACTTCCGGGTCCTGCCGCCGCCGTCGCCGCCGCTGCCGCCGGTAACGGCTCCGGGCCGGCCCCGCCATGTTCCTCCTCCTCCTTTCGCCGCCGCCGCCTCCATGAGCCGCAAGAAAAGCGGCTTCGCCATCACCAGCGTCCGCGGCAGCAGCGGCAGCGCGCCCGGCGATGCCTCCGGCGCCGCGAGCGGTTCTTCATCTTCCTCCTCCGGCAGCCCCAGCGGGTCTCGGTTCCGCCTCGTTCGCTTACTGTCGCCGGGGGAGGTGCTGCGGCGGGGCCGGTGGCTCTGCCGCGATTTCTACGAGCGGGACGCGTCACCGCGGGGAGGTGGCGGCGGCGGGGGGAGGGTCCCGGTGTCGCTGGACGCCCCCCGGGCCGTCCCCGCCGCCCACCAGCCTCGTTCTCTCGGGGCCTTCGCGCAGCTGGTGCAGCAGGTGAGGGGGAGGGGTCTCCTGGGGTGGGGCCCGGGTGACCGCGCCCCCGACCCCCTCCCCTTTTGTTTACAGGCGCTGCCCCCCAAACCGCCGTCGCCACGCCCAGGGGGCGGGGCCGAGCTCAGTGCGCGCCTGGGATTGGCTGGCGAGGAGAGCGAGGACGAGGGGTGAGGCGGAACTTTTGCTCTGGGCACTTCCGGGGTGGGGGCGGAGCTGGACAGGTGCGAGGGAGGGGCGCCGGTTGCCCTCCCCCACCCGAAAAAGGGGAAGGAAACGGGGGGAGGGGGGTGTGAAAGCTCTGCCCCTCCCTCACCCCCCCAAGGGGTCCAGTGAGGGGCAGGGGCGGTGTCCATCGGTCCATCTGACACCGTCCTTGTCCCCCTCCAGCTCCGGGAGCGGCATCACCGCCATCGACAACAAGATTGAGAGGGCCATGGTGAGACTTGGGGGGGTCATGGTGGGGATCCCAGAGGGGCTCCTGGGCCTCAGCGGGGGGCTCTGGGTCCCAATGGCAGCTGTAGGACCTGGATTTGGGAGCTTTGGGTCCTGGAAGGGAGGCTTTAGGTCACAAGTGGTCACTATGGGGGCCTGCGGGAGGTGGATGTAGGATTTGTGTCCTGGATGGGGGGCTCTGGGGGGACCCTTACACCTCTCCCCGCAGGATCTGGTGAAGTCGCACCTGCTGCTGGCGGTGCGGGAGGAGGTGGAGGCGCTGCGGGAGCAGATCCGGGAGCTGAGCGAGCGGCGTACGGCGCTAGAGAGGGAGAACCGTGTGCTCCGGGCACTCGCAACCCCCCAGCAGCTGGCCCAGCTGCCGTCCCTGCAGCCCCCTGTGCCGCCCCCCGCACCACCCTGATGCCGGGGGGGCTCTCAGGAGGTTCTCAGGGGGCGGGCAGGGGGCCCACGCTCACTGTACCGCTGCTGCTTTATTGGGAGGAAGGGGGGGAGAGCCACCGAGCTCTCTGGCCCTTCCTGCGCAATGTCGGCCCTTTTTTAATAAACCTGCGATTTTTACAGCACGGGGGAGGGGCCGTATCAATTTTAGGGAAAACCCGAGTGAATTTGGAGTACATAAAAGGGTGCGCGCGGCTCCGGCCAAGGAGGGCCTCGAACCCGCGAAGTCCGAGGGGCGAGAGACCCCCGGGGGCCGCCATGTTGGGGAGGTCAGCAGGGGGCGGGCGCGGGCGCCATTCCTGTGAGGTCAGCGCCAGGGGCGTGGCCAGTGGCGGAAGAGGGCGTGGCTTCCGCCGCCATGAGGCCGCGCGCGGTCCCGCCGCCGCCGCCGCCGCCGCCCGGGGGGATCCTGAGGCGGGGGGGACGCGGGGGCGGCACCCGGCAGGTGGGGTGGGGGGACCAGGACAGCCCTGACACAAGAGAACCCTCGCACGGCCCTCGGTGACCCCAACCCTTCCCCTCCAGGTGCGTTTCGCGCCCAGCCCCGCGATCCGGGATGAGGAAACGGAGGATGAAGATGGGGGCATCCCCGCCCCGTCCCTGGCGACCCCCACCCTGCACAGCAGCCGGGGGGGCCCTGGCGGGGCCTCTCCCGAGCCGTTCGACGCCCCCGGGGCCGCGGCCGCGCTCCTGGGCAGCTCCTTCGCCGCCCGCAGCGCGCTGGGCGGGGCGGCGGCCGCAGGTCAGTGCCGAGGGGGGCTCGGTGCTCACCCACCCCTTTCTCCGTTTTGACCAAAATCCCTCCTTTTAGCCATGAACGTCCCCCAAACCCAGCGGCTCTTCTGCGGGCTCGTCAGCCTGGCCGTGCCGCCCCCGCCGGGGCCGCGGAGGGGGGTCCCGGCCCCTCCCGCGCCCACCCCGCAGGTGAGACCGGACCCCAAACCCTGCCCTGCGCCCCCCCGGTGCTGTCGGGACCCCCACCCTTTCCTGCTGTTCCCCCCAGGTGCCGGGGCCGCAGCTGAGGGTGCTGGCAGGCGGTGCTGGCGGGGCCATGGGCTGGCCCTGGCTCCCCCCTCACAGCACCCCTGAGCCCCCCCGGGCCCGCCCGCGCCCCCCCGGAGCCGCCTTTGCCATGTACCAGAAGCTGCAGCAGTGGGGGGGTTACTGAGGGGAAACAGCCCCCAGAAATCCCCCTTTATTCCCCAAAAAAATAAACAGTTATTTTTAACTTTAGATGGCGTGTGTGACCTCCTCTCGCCCTGCCTTTCCAAACCTCCCGCCCCCCCAAAAAGCAATTCCCCGCTGATCAATCACCTCCTTTATTCCGGGGCCCCCCCTCGCACAGAGCAAACCACGGCAAACGCCCGGGGGGGGGGAGGGAACACCCCAAAAATTGGGGGGAGGGGGGAAAACAGAGCCCCTCCCCCCGTTTGGCATCTGGTGGGGTGGGGAGCAACCCCCCCTTCCCCACCCCAGGAGCGTCAGGGCCCCCCCAGACCGGGGGCAGTTCTGGGGGGCTCAGGGGGCGTCACCTCGTCCCTTGTGGAAGAGATAAATTGGCCGCTGGAAGCCTGGGGGGGAAAAAGGAGGATGGGGTGAAGGGGGCCCCAGATTTACAACCCTTCCACTTCTCCCCAAAACACCCCAGGTACCCCCCAGCCCCAAAGTCCCCCTGGATCTGAGGTGATTCCCCCCGCTCCCAACCCCTCCTAATGTCTGGGTGCCCCCACCCCACCAGAACCTCATTTTCTATCACACCTGGTGCCCCCCACCCCCAACCCCCTGAGCCCTAAAACCCCCGTTGGATTGCAGTCCCACCCCTGGGATTTGGGGTCCCACTCCTGGGATTTGGGGTCCCCCCACCTTTGGAGCTGTGCTGGGGGGTCCCCAGGAGCTCGCAGCGCTCGAACCCCACCTCGGGGGACGTCAGGTATGCCGGGAACTGCTCCGGCCGCAGCCGGATCCGCTGGTAGTTCCGGTACGTCGTCTCCTGGGAACACGGGATCAGCCCCCAAGAACACCAAACACCCCCTGGAGACCCTGCCCCCCACTCCATCCCCTTCAAACGCACCAATCCCCCAAACCCCCTCCCCTCAAACATCCCCCCGACCCCTTGACAATCTCTGGGACTACCCCAACCCTGTCTGGAACCCCCGTGACCCCCCAAACACATCTCTACCCCCCCAACGCCCCCCCAGACTCACCGTGAGCCCCTTGCGTTTGCGGTAGGACTCCCAGGGCTGCGGCTCCAGCAGCAGGATCCCGCCGGGCCGCAGGTGCCGGAACGCCCTCCGGAAGAGCCGCTTGAGCCCCTCATCGCCCCAGTTGAGCTGCACCCACTTGGTGAGGGACAGCAGCAGCAGCACGTCGAACTCGGGGCGCTGGGCCCCCACGGCCTCCTCGCGCTCCGGGACGTAGTTCCCCTGTCGGGGGGCACGGTCAGCGAGCGGGGGGCACGGGGAAGGGGCTTGGGGACGAAGGCTGAGCCCCACAGAGGGGGCTTGGGGGGGAATGAGGGACGTGGGGCACCCCCTGAGAGGTTTGTGAGGGTGAGAGGCACACGCTGACCCCCACAAACGGGTTCTGGGGTACCCATGGGGGAGTTTCAGGGGGTGAGGGGAACTTGCTGAGCTCCACCGAAGGGTTTTGGTGGGTGAGGGGAGCGTTCTGAGTCACACACGGGGATTTGGGGGGGTGGGGGGCACACACTGAACCCCGCTCAGGGGTTTTGGAGGCCCCAGACTGAGGCCCTGAGTGCCCCACACAGACCCCAAGGATGGAATGGGGGGTTCCACATCACTCCAACCTCCTGGTGACCCCTTCAGACCCACTGACAACGCCCTGGAACCCACCCGAGACCACCCAAAATCCCCCTGCACCACCTGCCGCCACGCCAACCCATCTAAGATCCCCCCCAAAATCCCCCTGCACCACCTGCCACCACGCCAACCCATCTAAGATCCCCCCCAGACTCACTGGAGACCCCCAAACCCCCCGTTACCTCTCTAGATGTACCAAGACCCCCCCAAAACCCATCTAAGACCCAGTTAAAACTCTTCTTGATCCCTCCAGCCCCCTCAAACCCACCAAGACCCCCTAAAACCTTTACCGACCCCCCACACCTACCTGTCACCCCCTGAGAGCCACAGAGACTCCTGAAACGTTCCTCACGCCCCTTTCAGACCCACCAAGACCTTCCAGAACCCATCCCAAGCCCCCGTTCCCGCCTGTCCCTCCCCCAAATCCCCCCAAACCCCTCCTGTGCACTCACCGTGACGAACACGACGTTGTGCGGGAAATCGGCGGCCCCGGGCCCGTCGGGCGGGAGCTGCGGGGCAGCGATGGGGCCCCGGCTGGCCAAGAGCGCGGCGGGGAAGCCCTTCCTGGCCCCCCCCGCGGCGTCGCCGTCCGCCCCCAGCCCCTCGGACAGGTAGTGGCGGATGTTCTGCCGGGCCGAGCGGATCAGCCGCCCGTCAATGTCCAGCCCCACGACCCTGGCGGGCGCCCAGCGCTTGGCGATGCTCAGCGTGAGGTGCCCCACGTTGCACCCCACGTCCAGCACCTCCTTCCCCGCGAACCACTCGGGCCGCAGCACCCGCAGCCGCGCGTCCTCCACGTCCGGGTTGCGGTACCCGTAGTATTTGCAGTAATTCCCGTACTGGAACTTGCGCACCTGGTGCCGCGGCCGCTGCGCCGCTTTCCCGGGGGGCTTCGGCTTCTCGGCAGCGGGAGGGGGCGGCGGGCGAGGCCCCTCGGATTTGCTGCAAGTCCGTCGGCGCTTGCGGTGGCGGCCGGGGGCGGGGAGGGCGGCGGGGCACGGCGGGGCGGTGGAGGCGGCGGAGGGTTCGGCGGGGCGGGCGGGCTCCTCACCGGGCCCGCTGCCGCCGGTGGCGTTGGCGGCGTTGGCGGCGCTGCCCCGCTGCTGGCCGCGGTGGCGGTGCCGGCGGCGGGCGCTCTTGGCCGGGGACGCCAGGCGCAGCCCCTCGCCCGGCGCGTTCAGGCTCAGCGGGTCCGTGATGTCCCGCGGCACCAGGATCTCCACGGGGTCGCGGCCGCGCTGCGGGAGCGGCGAGGACTGCGGGGTGCGCGCGTTCAGCGCCCGGCTCACCTCCTCGTCCAGGAGGCTGTTGAGGTTGAGCGGGTCGAAGATGTTCCCGCCGAGCAGGAACTCGGACGGCAGCACCGGGCCGCACTCCGAGGCCGCGCGGCGCCGCCGTTTCCACGGCGGCTGCTTCGTTCCGCAGCTGCTGCGCCGCTTCCCGCCGCCGCCGCCCGCGGCGCGGAGGCCATTGCGGGGACGCGGCGGCTCGGGCGGGTCAGGGGGTCCCGGGGGTGGCGCGGCGGCGGCGGGAGGAGGCGGCGGCGGCGGCGGCACCAGGAAGGCCTCAGGCGCCGCCGCCATGGCGGCCCGGCCCGCGCCTGCGCGCTGCGCCGCGCCGCCCCCGCGCATGCGCCGCCGGAGGGGGGAGCGGGGGAAGCCGCGCGCACGGGGCCTCCGCGCCCGCCGCCTCCCGCCCGCGATGGCAGCGCCGCGCCGGCCCGGCGGGGCTTATATAGGCGAGGGGCGGGGCTAAGCACGGGAACGCCCACAGAACGGGGCGGGGAGGAACCGAGCCGCCAATAGGAGCGGCCGCGGAGCGCGCGGCGGCCAATAACGGGAGTCGGCGCGCGGGGAGACAAAGGGGGCCTGAAGAGCTCGGGGTGACCGCGGCGAGCGCCTGCCCCGAGACCGGGGGAGAACGGCGGGCGGAGCAGGAGGGGAGGGAGTGGGGGGGACCCTGCTGAAGGTCCGAGGGAAGGGCGAGGAGCGGGGACGGGGAGGGTCGGCGGCTGGAAGGCGGAGCAGGCGGGAAGAGGCCGCTCTGCGCGAGGGCCTCGCCGCGCGCGCAGAGGCTGCCGGTAGATGGAGTCCGTGCGGGGGCTGCGCGTGCGCAGTGCGAGCGCCTTCTGCCCACACACCCCCTCCCGTTCCAGCGCCGGTGTCTCCTCCGTCCCTGGGCCGCGTACTCACGTTACCGTTCCGTTCGTGATGTCACCGAACCGGTTCTCCCCCCCGCCCCCGCCCAACGCGCCCGGTAACGGAACGCACGGCGCGCGCGCGCGGGTCTCGCGAGAAACAGCGCGCAGTTCTCGCTGCGGCCGCGCGGCGGCGCCGCCGCGTCTCGCGAGAGCAGCGCGGTGTCTGGCGCGCGCCCCTCTTTCCCGCCCCTCGCTGTCACGCGCTCTCGCGCCGGCGCAGTGTCCCGGCACGCGCCTCCCGCGCCCCTCGTGACACAACCACCCTTGGTCACGTGACCCGGCACGCGGGAATCGCTGCCCGCGCTTCGTTTTGAGGCGAAAACCGCCAAAATCGGCGGAAAAGTCCCGGAGCCCCACACACGAACAGCCGCCTTTAACCCCCACCGCCACCAAGCCCCACAGGTGTCTCACAGCTCGTTTCTGGTAGGTTTTGCGAGCTTTAATGGTTTTTTTCCACATTTTTCCCCTCAGGGGCTGGCAGCCCCCTCAGGGGCACTTGCGCTCCACGCACTGCTTCCCGCCCTCCTCGTACTCCTGCTTGGAGATCCACATCTGCTGGAAGGTGCCCTGCGGGGAATTTGGGGCGTTTTGAGGGTTGTTGGGGAGTCCCAGGAGGGGAGGTGCCCCCGGCTCTCCCTGGAGCCCCAGACTCACGAGCGAGGCCAGGATGGAGCCCCCGATCCAGGGGCTGAAGCGCCGCTCCATGGTGCTGTTGCTGGCGATGAGCTTCAGCCGCATGCTCTGAGGGGGGGGGGTCACTGGGAGTCACTGGGGGAACAACTATGAACCACTGGTGGCAACTGGGAGCCACTGAGGGTGACTGGGAATCCACCACAGGCAACTGGGAGTGACTGGCAATAACCAAAACCCCAGAGATCCAGTCTGGGTACCCCCACCACCCCCAAATGTCCCTCAGAGGGGTTTAGCCCTCAGAGCTTTTAGGCTCTGGGTTTTACCCCAGCTCCCCAAATCCCCAGATCAGGGGGTCTCTCCCGGGGACAGTTTGGGGTTCCCATCCAGTTCCCCCTCCCAAATTGTGAGGGTCCCTCAGGGGGTAAATCTGGGGTCTCCTCCAGCCCCTCCCAAACCCCCGTCCCGATCTCGGGGGTCCCTCACAGGGGGAGTTTTCTGGGCCAGCTCCCGGTTCAGGCGGTCGGTGAAGCCCTGCAGCAGCGTGTTCCCCCCGGTGACAATGACGCTGCCGTAGAGACCCTGGGGGGCACACGGGGAGGGGAGCGGCAGGATTTGGGATATCCCTGCCGCTCCCCACACCCCCTGGAGCCCACAGCCCCGGGACGCACCGGCCGGATGTCGATGTCACACATCCCGATGCTGGTGGTGACCACGTGTCCCACGCCCAGCATGGTGTTCCCCGAGAGACCCTGAGGAAAGGGGGCATCAGGGGGTCCCAAAAACACCCCCTGAACCCTGTGCCCCCTGGGAATCCCCAGACCCCGCCTGAGACCCCGAAAAGCCTGCTGGGGACGCTTAAGACTTGAGTTTGGAAGAGTAAAAGAGCAGAACCCGGGGGATGGGGGTCCCCTAAAGCCCCCAGGACCCCAAAACCCCCGATCCCACTCAGAGATCCCCCTGAGACCCTCAAACCTTGACGTTGGAGGGGTCAAAGAGCCCCTCAGGGATGCGGAGCCGCTCGGCCCCGTAGTCAGTGTTGTACCCGTTGGGCATCTCGTAGTGAACCGTCGGCATCTGCGCTGCCACCCTGGGGGGAAAACAGTGGATTTTGGGGTCTTCCCCACCCCAAAATTCCTCCCCAAACCACCACAGAGTCCCAGCACTCACTGCTCGTCATAGGGAGAGTCCGAGACCTGCAGCACTGAGGCCTGGAAGTCCTGGATCACCTCCTGGGGGAAAAGGACCCCAAAAAAGGGGGTCAGGACCCCGAATCCCCCCTCAGGGGCTCCCCAAACCCCCCCTACTCACATTGCAGGTGAAGTTGTGCCAGGACTTGGACACCTGGGGCAGCTTCTCCTTCTTCTTCCAGCTCGGGGGGGCCCCTTCCCTCACCGGCTCCTGGGAAAGGGGGGGTCCCGGGGGCGTGGTCAGCCCCAAAGGGGCGTGGCTTGTGATTAATGATGCTAAAGAGGCGTGGTTAAAGGAAAGTGCTGGAGCATTCCCCGGGCTGGGGGAGCGGGAGGGATCCAAGGGTGACGTTAATGAAAGGGTGGAGCCGAATAATAGCACTGCACAAAATGGGCGTGGTCTGAAATGGGCGGAGCTAATGTACAGGGTGAATAAGATTTGGCTGTGCAAAAGGGGGTGGAGCTAAAGAATGAGCCCACCCCCAAATGGGTGGGGTTAAGGGATAAATCCCACCCCTGGCCACACCCACCTTGGCAGCGATCATGTAGGGGGGCACGATGTCGATGTTGAGCTCCTGGAACAGCTCCCGGCACTGCATGGAGATGAAATCCCCGGCCAGGGGCGACTTCACGATGCCTGTGGGGCGGGGCCCAGGTGAGGCTCCGCCCACCCCTCACCTGGGACAGGTGTGCGCTCACCTGGCTCTGGAGGGTGGCCCTTGCGCTTCTTCCAGGTGAGCCCTCACCTGTCCTGGGTGTGTCCCGGGTGTGTCCCGGGTGTGTCCCGGGTGTGTCCCAGGTGACTGTCCCCCACCCCAGGTGTGTCCCAGGTGTGTTCTCACCTGTCCCAGGTGTGTTCTCACCTTGCTGCAGGATGTACCCGTCGTGCACGGGGATGGCCGTGGTGTGGGTGGCCCCCGAGTCCAGCACCAGCCCCGTGCTGCGGCCGTTGGCGAAGCTGCGCCGGTCAAGGGTCACAACGGGGAGGGGACGCCGCTGACCACCCACCCAAACCCCCCCGGCCACACCCAACAGCCGCTGGACACGCCGCAGGGAGGGGCTGGGGGCACTCCGGTGACACTGGGGGTGGCACGGGGGACAATGACCGCAGGGACAGCCCGGGGGGGTCCCAGGGAGCGGCACGGGGAGGGGACCGCGGGGGTGACGCCGGGGATACGCGGTGAGCACGGCCGTCTTGCAGAGGAAGAAGGCCGGGATGTTGTAGTGCTCGAACATCAGCTCCGTCAGCTTCTCCCGCTTGGCCCTGGTGTTCCACTGCGGCACAGGACACGTTGGGGACACCGTGGGGACAGCCAGCCCCCGCCCGCCCCAGGGCTGGCACCTACCGGCGCCTCGGACATGAGCACCGGGTGCAGCCCCGGCTCCGACTTGACGTGCTTGCCGTAGGTGTGGTCCAGGATGGCCTGAAAACACTCCCAGTCCTCGACTGGGACAAACGGGCCCGGGTGACATCCCGTGGCCCCTGAGATGGCCCTTCTGGTGCCCCTGTGGCCCTGGGGGTGTCCCCACCCCGTGTCCCCTTTCCCCAGAGGTGTCCCAGGGATGTCCCTGGGGTGATCCCACACTGTCTCTGCTGTCCCACCACATCCCCAACGTCCTTCTGTGTCTCCCTGTGTCCCCCAACTCCTCCTCCTTGTCCCCAAATGTCCCCATGCTCTCCCCACATCCGTGTCCCCCCGTGTCCCCCCGTGTCCCCCCGTGTCCCCCCCGTGTCCCCCCGTGTTCCCCCGTGTCCCCCTCTCACTCATGCCGTTCTTGAGCGGTGACAGGACCTCCACGCCCTCGCGGGCCACGTGCAGGGCGTTGGTGTCGATGTAATAAACCTTGCCCCCCTTCTTGTCCTTGTCCCCGTCCAGCTCCAGGGACACCTCGTCCGGGGACAGCAGCCCCACCGTGGTGGGGAAATCCGCCTTGGGGACACCACGGCCCCGGTGAGGTCCCCGTGGTGCGCCCCGGGGATGGTGGTGGCATTGTCACCACCCCGGGGGCGGCCATGGGGACACCTCGGCCGTGGGGACGGCACTCAGGGGACACGGCGGCCTTGTCCGTGCGGGTGGGGGGACACGGAGGGGCCGCGGTGACACCGACCTTGGGACAATCCTCGCCGGCATAGCCGGCCCGCACCGAGAAGGAGCCGATGTCGAACACCAGGGCCCCGACCTCATCTGGGGGAGGGGGACACGGTGACACCGGAACCGCCCAGGACAATGAGACCCCCCCCGAAACACCCACGGATCCCCCCCCGCGTCCCACAAAACCCCCGCCTCGTGTTGGGGGGGACAGGACGGGGACACCGGGACCCCCCCGGTCCCCCCCGGGGACCCCCCCATCCCCCACCCCTCCAATTCCCCGTTGCCCCCCGCCCGTGCCCCCCCCACCCCCGCGGTGGCCCCGCCCCTCCCGCGGTGGCCCCGCCCCCCGCCATGGCCCCGCCCCACCGAGGCTCCGCCCCCAGGCCCCGCCCCCGCACCGCCGCCGTAGACGCCGCCGCTCATGGCCGCGTTCAGCACCGGGACAGCGCCGGCCGGGGGGGCGGGGCCTCGCCCGCGGCCAATCAGGGCCCGCCGTGCGGCGCGCGCGCCCATTGGCTGCGGCCGCCATGGCGCCGCTTAAAGGGGCCGCGGCCCTTTGTTAAAGAGGAGGGGGCGCGATCCGCGGGGCGAGGCTCCGCCCCTTTGTGGGCGGGGTCTGCAGAGGAGGGGGCGTGGCTTCGCTTCAGCCCCTCCCGCAGCACCGTCCCGGTCCCCGCAGTCCCCACCGCGGGGCGGGAATGAACGGTTTTGTCGGATAAAAACCCCGGAACGGCGGCTTCGGGGGCGGGGGGAAAAACCGTAAAAAAGAAAACCCCAAAACCACAAAAAATGTAGCGGGGGGGCGTGGTCTGATGTGGGCGGTGCCCGGTGGGCGTGTCTCCGTGAGGGGCGGGGCCACTGAGGGGGCGTGGCCTGGAAGCGGCGGCGGCGCGGGACGCGCGAGGTGCGGGGGGGGCCCGGGGGGAATCGGGGGGCGGGGGGCGCTCGGGGGTCCCCAGGGGCTCCCGGGGGTCCCACCGGGGCTCTCACGGTCGGTTTGCGGGGGGTTACGGGGCCGAGGGGGGTCCCTGTGGGGAATTCCGGCGTGAGGGAGGTGGGGGGGGGTCCCGGGGGGGTCTCTGGGGTCCGTTCCTGACGCCCCCTCCCCGTTTTCTCCCCCCAGAATGTCCTCGGGCCGCCCCGCAGCTCCGTCCCCGCCGCCGGGGGGGCTCCCCGGGCCGCCCCCCCCCCGCCGCCGCCGCCGGGGCCCGGCCCCGGGCCCGCCCCTCCCCGCCGGCGGCAATGACGTGTTCGTGACGTCACGCTCGGATTTCCGGGCGCAGCTGCGGCGCTGCCAGCGGCTGCTGGCGCCGGGCGGGGCTCCCGGGGCCGCTCCCGCTCCCGCTCCGCCCGGGGAGCTGCGGCTGCACGGGCTGGGCCTGGCCGTGCCCCGCACCATCAACCTGGCGCTGCAGCTGCAGGCGGGCGCGGGGGGGGCCCTGCGGCTCCACGCCAGCACCTCCTCCGTGCCGCTCCGCGCCCCCCGCCACCGCCGCCCCGCGGCCCCCGACGGACACGAGTCCGGGGACGGCGACGGCGAGGACGGGGATCCCCCCCGCCACAACTCGGCCATTCACATCCGCCTCTGCAGGGAAGCGCCCTGTGCCTGAGGGGGGCCGGGGGGGTCCCGGGGGCTCCCGGGGGGTCCCGGGGGCTCCCCCGGTGTCCTGGGCTCTGTCACCTGCGTGGGGACACCCGAACCCCGCCGCCACCCCGGTCCCCAGCTCTGTCGCGGCCGCGGGGACGCCCCGAGGGCACCGACGCCCCCCGGGGCCACCCCTGGGCGAGAGCAGCTCGAACCGGGGCCACCGGGAGCCGGAAAGGACTTGGGGACAACCGAGAGGCCACCGAGAGTCTGAGGCCACCGCGAGGCACCGGTGGCCTTGGGGACACTGTGACCTGACTGATGCTCTGGGGACACGCGCGATGCCACCGGTGGCTCGAGGCCACCGCGCTGCCACCGAGGTCGAGAGCACGGGGCCACCACCGCGTTCCCCCCGAGCCCCTCGATGTCACCCTGAGCCCCTCCCCGCAGCAGCCTCGGGGACTCCGGGGGGGACACGGGGATGTGACACCCGAATAAAGCCGGTGGCAGCAGTGACGCCTCGGGGGTCTCCGGGGGGATTCGGGGGAGGTTCGGGGGGGCGGGGCTGGGGCTTCCTCTGCGTCATCGGTGACATTTGGGGCAGGAAACCCCCAGGTGACAACGGGGGACCCAGAGGACGGGGGGGGGGGGCACAGGGAGAGGGTCCGGGTGACAACGGGGGGGACCCAGGTGACACGGAGGGACCCCAGGGGGGATACGTGGGGACGTGGGTGACGTGACAGGGGCGCAGGTGACACCGGGGACGTGCGACGTCCGCGGGGGGGGGGGGGGGAGGGTGGGAAAATGAGCGGGACCCCGGTGACAAAGGGACAGCCAGGTGACAAAAGGGCCCGAGGGGCAGCGCGGGGCTGGCAGGTGAGCAGAGGGGACTCCAGGTGACCCCCAGGTGCGCAGCCCCCGATCCCGGGGAGTCCCGGCTGCGTGGGGGAGTCCCTGCCGGGGGGGCTTCCAGGTGACACGGGGGGGGACCCGGCGGTGTCGGTGACGTCGCTGTCGCCGTCCCCCCGCCCCCGGGGTGCCCTTTGGCCCCGCTGGCGCCGGACCCGCGGCCGGGCTGTGCGGAGCCGCACGTACGGCCTGGCAGGGGGCCCGTGTCACCTCCCGGGTCCCCCGTGTCACCTCCCGTGTCACCTGGGTTCCCCGGCTCCCCTCCCGACTCCCCCGTGTCCGCCGTGTCGCCTCCATCCCGTTCCGTGTCCCTCGTGTCCCCGCGTCGCCTCCCCCGTCACCCCGCTCCCCTCCCGTCCGCCCGTGTCCCCCGTGTCCCCTCCGCCCGGCGTGTCCCCCCTCCCTCCCTGCCGCGGGGGTCCCCGGGGCCGCCCCCGGGGCCGCGGTGGCGCTGGGGACGGGGACAGTGACGGCGACAGTGACGCTGCCCCATTGTTCGGCCGCTTCCGCCGGCCCGAGGGATCCCGGGATCCCCCGGCCTGGCGCGTCCCCTTGTCACCGCGCGTGTGTCACCGCGCGCGTGTCACCGCGGTCCCACGGCCCCGCGGGGGTGTCCCCGTGCCATCCCAGTGGCCGTGTCCCCTCGCCCGCAGCCACGTGTCCCCGCGTCCCTCTCCATCCCTGTCCCCACGTCCCCATCCCTGTCCCCCCATCCCGATGTCACCATCCCCGTCCTCGTCTCCACGCCCCCTCTCATCCCCGTGTCCCCTCCTCTGTCCCCGTCCCGGCGTCCCTGTGTCCCCCCGTCCCGCACCTCCGTGCCCGGGACGATGTCCCCGTGTCCCCCCATCCTGATGTCCCCAGCTCTGTCCCCCATCCCTGTCCCCGGATCTCCCCGTCCCCCGGTCCCCACTTCTGTCCCCTCGTCCCCGGTCCCCCCTCTGCACGTGCAGCTCCTGTCCCTGTGTCCCCCCCTTGTCCCCCCCCCCGTGTCCCCCTCCGTGTCCCCCATCCGCAGCTCTCGGCGCCCAGGTCCCATCCCTGTGTCCCCTCCGTGTCCCCCCCGTGTCCCCCCCCCGTGTCGCCGCCGTGTCCCCCCCGTGTCCCCCCCGCCTCGCCGGCGCCGTGGCCGGGGCCGGGGGTGGCCCGTGGCCAGGGGCCGACGTGCGGCGGCCGGCGCGGCCTTTTCCTCGACGGTCTGGGGGGGGCGAGGGGGGAGCGGATGGAAAACCCCCCCCCAAGGGCCCTTCCGGCCCCGCGGCCCCTCGGATCAAACATTAACCGGGGCCGGGGCCGGGGGACGCGGGACGGGGACGGCCACAGCCCCGGGGCCACCAGGGACCCCCGTGCCATGAGCAGCCGGCGATGGGGGCGGCGGGTGAGTGCGGGGGGCGCGGGGGGGGCGCGGGGCTTGGGGAGGGGGCTGGGACATGGCGGGGAGGGGGGGTGGGAGTGACCCAGGTGTGCGGGAGGGATCCAGGTGTGCGGGGGAGGGGGGGACACCCACGTGCGCCGCGGGACCGGGCGCGGGAGGGGCGCAGGTAACCGGGGGGGACCCGCCGGGGGTCGGGGGGTCTCGGGGAGGGGTGGGGGACCCGCGTGGCTGGGGGGGGTCGGCAGTCGGGGGGTCCCCGCGCGTGTCCGGCGCGCTCAGGTGTCCGGCAGGTGGGGGGGGGGGGGGTCCCGGGTGTCCTAAAGGGTCGCGGCCTCTCGGGGGTCCCGGGGGTCCCCAGGGGCGCGGGGGGTCCCCGACATTTAGGGACGCCGAGACCCCGGGACATTCTCGGGGGCGGGGGCGCTCAGGTGAGCGGGGCAGGTATCCCGGGGGTCCCGGTGGTTCGGGGGGTCCCCCCGGTACCGGAGCCCACATCCCCGCGGGGAGCGGGACACGGCGCTCGCTGACCCCCCCGGGCCCCCCAGGGCTGTGCGCGCTGCTGCTGCTGCTGTTGGGGGTCCCGGGGCGCCCCCAGCCCCCCCCCGAGGGCCCCCCCTCGCTCTGCGACCCCCGAGTGATCGAACGCTTCATCCTGGAGGCCCGCGACGCCGAGCGGGGGGCGGTGAGGGGGCGCGGGGACACCGCGGGGACATCGCGGGGACACCGCGGGGACACCGCGGGGACACGGCGGGGACACCGCGGGGACATCGCGGGGACAGCTGGGGGGGCGTGACACCGAGCTGGGGCGGGAGGGGGGGGATCGGGACCCCCGCGGGGGCTTGGGCAGACGGGGACATCACGGGGGGACACGGGGACATCACGGGGGGGACACGGGGACATCACGGGGGGATACGGGGACATCACGGGGGACACGGGGACATCACGGGGGGGACACGGGGACATCACGGGGGGGACACGGGGACATCACGGGGGGGACACGGGGACATCACGGGGGGACACGGGGACATCACGGGGGGGACACGGGGACATCACGGGGGGACACGGGGACATCACGGGGGGGATACGGGGACATCACGGGGGGGACACGGGGACATCACGGGGGGATACGGGGACATCACGGGGGGACACGGGGACATCACGGGGGGATACGGGGACATCACGGGGGGACATCACGGGGACATCACGGGGGGACACGGGGACATCACGGGGGGACACGGGGACATCATGGGGGGGACACGGGGACATCACGGGGGGGACAGGGGGACATCACGGGGGGATACGGGGACATCACGGGGGGACACGGGGACATCACGGGGGGATACGGGGACATCACGGGGGGGATACGGGGACATCACGGGGGGATACGGGGACATCACGGGGGGACACGGGGACATCACGGGGGGGACATCCTGGGGATGTTGGGCACCTTAGAGGGGTTGGGGACACGGGTGGGGACACGGGGACCCCCTGGTGGGGTCCCTGAGGGGGTTGGGGACACGGGTGGGGACACGGGGAGGTCTCGGGGACTCCCGGGGGTCGTGGCGGGGGTGTCACTGCTGCCACCCCCTCCCCAGGCCGGGTGCGGCCCCCACTGTGACCTCCCCGAGCCCGTCGCTGTCCCCGACCCCGGCGTCAACTTCAACCTCTGGCAGAGCCTGGACGTGAGTGGGAACGGGGGGAAATCCCGGGAAATCGGGAAAAATGGAGAGAAGACGCAGGGAAATGGGGAAAACCGGGGGAAATCCCGGGAAATCGGGAAAAACGGGGCGGGGGAGACGGGGCAGAGTTGGGTGAAATCGGGGAGAAATGGGGGGAAATGTGGGGGAATGGGGATTAGCGGGGGAAGAAGGAAGTGAAGTGGGGAGAAATCGGGAATTTTGGGGTGAGATGTGGGGGAATGGGGCAAAGAGGGGGGAAATTTATGGGAGAAACTGGGAGAAACGGGAGGAAACGGGGGAGAAATGAGGCCAGATGGAGAACGGGGGAAAACCAGGGAGAAGTCGGAAAAACGCGGGGAGAAATGAAGAGGAATGGAGCAGAGCGGGGAGGAACCGGGAGAATCGGGACAAACCGGGGAGAAAGGCGGGGAGAAAGGCGGGGGGACGGAGAGGAACGGGACGGGAAGGGGGGAAATGGAGAGAAGTTGTGAAGATCGCGGGGGTGGCGGTGCCGGGGGTGGCGGTGCCGGGGGTGGCGGTGCCGGGGGTGGCGGTGCCGGGGGTGCCCCGCTGAGCGCTGCCCGCTGTCCGCAGGCGGGGTCCCGGGCGCAGGAGGTGGCGGCGGGACAGGCGGCGCTGGCGGCCGCGGTGCTGCGGGCGCGGGAGCTGCTCCGGGACCCCCGAGTGCGCCCCAGCCTGGACCGCGCCTACGGCGCCGCGCGGAGCCTGGCGCGGCTGCTGCGGGGGCTGCCCGCGCCGGTACGGGGGGCCGGGGGCGCCGGGGGGCTCCGGGAACACCGCGGGAGGGTCTGGGCGGCTCCTCGGGGCGGTTTGGGGGGGTCCCGGTGGTCCCTGCCCCGCTCGGGTTTGATTTTGGGGGGTTTAGGGGGGGTCGATGGCGGGTGCTGACCCCTCGCCCCCCCACAGGATCCGCCCCTGCCCTCGCCCCCCGCCCCGCTGCGGGTCCGGACCCTCCCCCGGCTCCTGGGGGTCCTGAGCCGCTTCCTGCGGGGGAAGGTCCGGCTCTTCCTGGCCGACACCTGCCCGCGGTGAGCCCGTCAGCGCCGACAGCTGTCAATCACCGCCGGGAACAGCTGTCAATCACCGCTGACAGCTGTCAATCACCGCCGGGGACAGCTGTCAATCACCGCCGGAGACAGCTGTCAATCACCGCGGGGGACAGCTGTCAATCACCGCCGACAGCTGTCATGCCGCGCCCAAAGGCACCACGCACAGTCGGCAGCTGTCAATCATCGCACAGCGCGGCCGGCCATCACCGGCAGCTGTCAGTCATCACCGGCAGCTGCCAATCACTATCGGTAACTGTCAATCAGCACCGAGAGCTGTCAATCAACACAAAGCCCCGCCGGTCATCAGCAACAGCTGCCAATCATCACGGACAACATCAGGACTGACAGCCGTCAATCATAGCAAGCACCGACAGATGTCAATCAACAGCACAGACAGCTGTCAATCATCAGCATCAGGAGCCGTCGCTCAACAGCACCCCCTCCCCTCCCCCCGGCACGTTGGACGTGCCGGCAGGTGATTGACAGCTGTCAATCATCCCCCTCCCGCCTGAGCGCCCCGGGCTGCCCAGGCCCCGCGGGTGATTGATTGACAGCTGTCACTCAGGGGAGACAGCGCCCCACCCCTCCCATGTAACTTAATGCAAACACGAGAGTATTTATGAGACCCCCGAGGGCTGCAGCGCCGGGACCCCAAAACTGGCACCCCCAAACCCTCCGAGACCCTCCTGGGGCTCCTCAGACCCCCCTCAAATCCTCCGGGACCCCCCAATCCCCGCCAATCCCAAACCTTGAACTCTCCCAAACACCGAGACCCCCCCAAGCTCTGGGAACCTCCAACCCCAGGACCCCCAAACTCCGGGGCCCCTCCTCAACACCTGCGGACCCCCTAAATCCTTGGGTGCCCCCCAAAAGTCTCTGATCCGCCCCCCCGAGCATTCCTGACAAACCCCAGAGCACCTGGGACCCCCCCAGGTTCCGGGGGTCCCAAACCTCGGAGTCCCCCCGAGACCTTGGGGTGTCCCCAGGACCCCCCGGTCCCCCCCGGACCCCCCGGTCCCCCCAGGACCCCCCGGTCCCCCCCGGAGCCCCCGGTCCCCCCCGGAGCCCCCCAGAACCCCCCGGGTCGGTGTCAATACGCGCCAGGACTCGGCGGCGCCAAGGCGGGGCCTCTCCAGGCCACGCCCACAGCCACACCCACCCCCACTGTGCCACACCCACTGCTCGCCAAGCCACGCCCCTTTCCCTACACAAACCACGCCTACCGCGCCTCTCGCCACGCCCCTTTACCTACACAAACCACGCCCACCCCACCTCTCGCCACGCCCCTTTCCCTACACAAACCACGACCACCGCGCCTCTCGCCACGCCCCTTTCCCTACACAAACCACGCCCACCGCGCCTCTCGCCACGCCCCTTTTCCTCACCTGCGGCGGCGGGGCCGCAGCGGCTCCGGGTGAGCGGAACCGGGGCAGGGATTCGGGGGCTTTGGGGGGGTCGCGGCCGTTGTGGGGGGCTCGGAGGGAGGTTCGGGGGTTCGGGGGTCACCGCGGAGGGCTCGGGGGGGGTTTGGGGGCTGGCGGGGGACGCAGGTTTGGAGTGGGGGAGGGCAAAATCCAAGCGGGGGCAAAGTCTGTCCCTCGGGGCGCGTGGAACCGCAGCGCCCGGGGACCCCCAGGACCCAACCCAGAGACCCCGGAACGCTCTGGGGACCCCCCCGAACACCCCCCGGAGCCACTGCCGGCGCTCGGACACCCTGGGGACACCCTGAGACCTCCCCCGAGCCCCCCAAATGGCTTTGGGGACCCCCGGGACCGTCCTGAGGCCCCCGGCGCCTCCCCCAGCCCAGCCAGGTCCACCCGGGACCCGCCGGGACCCCCGATGGAGACCCTCAGGCGCTGCTTCCGTGCACGGGTAAAGACCCCCCCAAAGAGACCCCCGGTCTCGGGGAGCCCCCAAAAGCCCCCCCCGGACCCCCCGTGACGGCGGCCACAGCCCCCCGGGGGGGGTCCCGTGTCGTACTCGCGGCACAGAGACCCCCGGGGGGGGGACGAGGAGGAGGAGGAGGAGGGGGCGGAGCCCATCGTGCAGCTGCCACGCCCCCGGACACGCCCCAGGCGCAGGCCACGCCCCCGGAAACGCCCGTGGCTCCACCCCTTGGCCACCCTGGCCCTGGGCTCGGCCACCGCTTTCGTGCTGGGTACGGGACCCCCAGTGACCCCCCCAGTGTCCCCCCATTGTCCCAGCCCCGCCCCCTGTGACCACACCCCTGTGACCCCACCCTCAGTGACCCCTCCCCTGTGACCCCTCCCCTGTGACCCCGCCCCAGGGCTGTTGGTGGCCGGGATTGGCCACACCCCGTGCAGGGGCGGGGCCGTGGGGGCGGGGTCTCTTACAGGAGGCCCCACCCCCGATGGAGTTTGGGGCGGGGCCAGCGCAGAGGCTCCGCCCCCCCGGCCCCGCCTGCGGGAGCTGCTGCGGCGTCACCTTTCGGAGGAGCGGGTGGAGGCCTGGGTGCGGTGAGTGACCACTGACCACTGCTGGCCACCGGCCATTCCCGAGTGACCCCGCTGCCACCACTGACCACTGCTGGCCACCAGCCATTCCCGAGTGACCCCGGTGCCACCACTGACCACTGCTGGCCACCGGCCATTCCCAAGCCCTGAGTGACCCCGGTGCCACCGCTGACCACTGCTGGCCACCGGCCATTCCCGAGTGACCCCGGTGCCACCGCTGACCACTGCTGGCCACCGGCCATTCCTGAGCCCTGAGTGACCCCGGTGCCACCACTGACCACTGCTGGCCACCGGCCATTCCCGAGTGACCCCGGTGCCACCACTGACCACTGCTGGCCACCGGCCATTCCCAAGTGACCCCGGTGCCACCACTGACCACTGCTGGCCACCGGCCGTTCCCGAGTGACCCCGGTGCCACCACTGACCGCTGACCGCTGTCCGCAGGGAGGTCAGCGCGGGGCCGCACGGGGCGGGGTCAGGGCGTGGCCGCGCTTTGGCCCAATCCGTGCTCAGCGCCCTGGCGGGGGCGGGGCTGACCCGGGCCTGGAGCCGCCCACAGCCCCTCCCCCTCCCGATACGGTAATGGGGGTCAGGGGGGTCATGGGGGGGACGGGGGGGTCAGCCTGAGCAGTGACCCCTGACCTTTGACCCCAGGGGGGAGGTGACCCTGCGCTGGGTGGGGCCGGAGGGGGAGGAGCTGGAGCGGCTCCGCCTCGACCCCGACGCTTTCTGTGCCTGGAGCGTCCCCGGCAACGCCACGGTGAGCGCTGACCTTTGACCCCTGCTGACCTCTGACCCCTGCTGACCTCTGACCCCTGCTGACCCCTGCTGACCTCTGACCTCTGCTGACCTCTGACCCCTGCTGACCCCTGCTGACCCCTGCCCTCTGCTGACCTCTGACCCCTGCTGACCCCTGCTGACCCCTGACCCCTCCTGACCTCAACCCCTGCTGCCCTCTGACCCCGCTGACCCCTGGCCTGCAGGGGGGGCTGGTCTACGGCCACTACGGCCGCCCCCAGGACCTGGCCGAGCTGCGGGCCCGGGGGGTCTCGGCCCGGGGTCACCTGATGCTGCTGCGGCTGGGGAGGGGCAGCCCCGCCCAGAAGGTGAGACCCCACCCCAAAGGTGAGACCCCACCCCAAAGGTGAGACCCCACCCCAAAGGTGAGACCCCACCCCAAAGGTGAGACCCCAGAGCCGGGGGTGCAGGACACATCTGGGACCCCCGCAGGTGGCGGCGGCGGCGGGGGCGGGGGCCGTGGGGGTCCTGCTGTACCCGGACCCCCAGGACACGGCCGGGCCCGGGGGAGGCCCCGGGCTGGGGGGGGACACGGCCGTGACCGTCCACGTGAGTCCTGGAGGGGGACACGGGGGGGATCTCGGGGGTCCCGGGGGGCTGGGGGGGAGTTTTGGGGGTGGGAGGGGTCTCTGAGGGTGCTGGGGGGAGATCCGGGGGGCACGGGGAGGGTTTGGGGGGCTCGGGGGAGCCTGGGGGGTGTTTTGGGGGGGGTCGGGGGTCTGACGTGTTCCCACAGGTGCAGGAGGGGGCGGGGGACCCCTTCAGCCGGGGGTTCCCCTCCTTCACCGGCCGTGCCCCCCCCGGGCCCCCCCCGGGGGTGCCCCCGATCCCCGCCCACCCCATCAGCGCCAACGTGGCCGCGAAGCTGCTGCGGTACGGACGGGACCCCCCCCCCAAAACCTGGGACCCCTCCCCAAAACCTGGGACCCCCTCCTGAAACCTGGGACCCCTCCCCAAAACCTGGGACCCCTCCTCAAAACCAGGGACCTCTCCCCAAAACCTGGGACCCCTCCTGAAACCTGGGACCCTTCCCAAAACCTGGGACCCCTCCCCAAAACCTGGGACCCCTCCTGAAACCTGGGACCCCTCCCCAAAACCTGGGACCCCTCCCCAAAACCTGGGACCCCTCCCAAAACCTGGGACCCCTCCCCAAAACCTGAGACCCCTCCCCAAAACCTGGGACCCCTCCTGAAACCTGGGACCCCTCCTGAAACCAGGGACCCCTCCCCAAAACCTGGGACCCCTCCTGAAACCTGGGACCCCTCCTGAAACCTGGGACCCCTCCCCAAAACCTGGGACCCCTCCCCGAAACCTGGGACCCCTCCTCAAAACCTGGGACCCCTCCTGAAACCTGGGACCCCTCCCCAAACCCAGGACACCCCTGAATGTGAAACTCCCCCAGGCCCATCTCCCCCTCCCCATTCCAGGGTTTTGGGGGTCCCCGGGCCCCCCCAGGCCCATCTCCCCCTCCCCATTCCAGGGTTTTGGGGGGTCCTGGCCCCCCCAGGCCCATCTCCCCCTCCCCATTCCAGGGTTTTGGGGGGTCCCCGGGCCCCCCCGCACTGGACGCCGCCGGGGGGGTCCCTGCGGTTCCTGCCCCGCCCGGGGGGGCGGCGGCTGCAGCTGAGCGTGGGGGGGGGGGACGCGCCCCGGGACCCTCACCAGCGTCTTCGGGGCCCTGCGGGGGCGGCTGGAGCCCGGTGAGGGGCGGGGCCACGGGGGGCGGGGCCGTGTGGGTGTGGTCGGTGGGTGTGGCCAGTCTGGGTGTGGTCTGTGGGTGTGGCCAGTGTGGGTGTGGTCAGGGTGGGTGTGGTCAGAGCACAGGCGTGGTTGGGGGGCCAATGGAATTCATGGGGTTGGGTTGGGCGTGGCTGGGTGGGTGTGGCCAGAGGGGCGTGGCCACTGCAGGGGGTGAGAAATGGGCGGGGCCAATGGGCCGGGGTGTGGTGGGTGTGGCCGGAGGGGGCGTGGCCTCCCTGACGCCGGCCCCGCCCAGACTGTTACATCATCGTGGGGGCCCAACGCGATTCGCTGGGGCCGGGGGCGGCGGCCTCGGGCGTGGGCACCGCCCTCCTGCTGGAGCTCGCCCGGTTCTTCGCCGCCATTGGCCGAGAGGGTGAGGGCGGGGCTGGGGCGTGTCCCCGATTTGGGGACATCGGGGGGGTTTGGGGTCCCCAATTGAGGGGGGGGCTTCAGAGGGGCCCACAGGGTGGGGGAGGGGGGCTCAAGGGGGGGGTCCTGGGGGGGTGTTGGGGGTGACCCCACCCCTGCCTCGCCCCCCCCCGCCTTTGGGGGGCCCCCCGGCCCCTCCGGACCCCCCCATCCCCGGGCAGGGTTCCAGCTGCGCCGGACGCTGCTCTTCGTCAGCTGGGACGGCGGCGAGTTCGGACATTTGGGGGCCACCGAGTGGCTCGAGGTGACCGCGCTGACCCTCCCCATCCCGGGGTGACCCCGGTGACCCCCCCCCCATCCCGGGGTGACCCCGGTGACCCCCCCCCATCCCGGGGTGACCCCCCCGGTGACCCCCCCCCATCCCGGGGTGACCGCGCTGACCCTCCCCATCCCGGGGTGACCCCCCCGGTGACCCCCCCCCCATCCCGGGGTGACCCCCCCGGTGACCCCCCCGGCCCCCCCAGGGCTACCCCGACCTCCTGCACACCAAAGTCGCCGCCTACATCAGCCTGGACCGGGCCGTGCTGGGTGCGCCCCTCCCCCTCCCCCGGACCGGTTTGGGGGGTGGGGGGGCGCCGCCCCTCCCCCACCCCCCCGAGCCCCTCCCCCACCCCCCCGAGCCCCGTTTCCCTCCCCCCGCAGGTGCCGAGCGGTTCGCGGTCAGAACCAGCCCCACCCTGGTGAACCTGATCGAGAGCGCCCTGGAGCAGGTGGGGGAGGGCACGGGGGGGGGGGGACGGGGAGGGGCCCCCAACATCACCCTCCCCCACCCCCCCCCCCCCCAAAAACAGGTGGAGAGTCCGAACGAGGGCGGGAAGAGCCTCCTGGAGCAGCTGACACGGCCGGGACGGGGCTGGGAGAGCGACGTGTGAGTGGGGACACACCTGGGGACACACCTGGGGACACACCTGAGACACCTGGGGACACACCTGGGACACCTGGGGACACCCGGGGACACCTGGGGACACCTGGGACACACCTGGGACACCTGGGACACCTGGGGACACACCTGGGAACACACCTGGGGACACCTGGGGACACACCTGGGGACACCTGGGGACACCCGGGGACAGCCGGGGACACCTGGGGACACACCTGGGGACACCTGGGGACACCCGGGGACACCTGGGGACAGCCGGGGACAGCCATGCCACCGATCCCTGACACCTGTGCCACCGCCTGGCCGTCTGCGCCACCTGGGGACACCTGTGTCCCACACTCACCTGTGTCCCTCTGTTCCCCCTGTCCCTCTGTCCTGTCCCTGTCCCCCTGTCCTGTCCCTGTGCCTCTGTCCTGTCCCTGTCCCTCTGTCCTGCCCCTGTCCCTCTGTCCTGCCCGTGTCCCTCTGTCCTGTCCCTGTCCCCCTGTCCTGTCCCTGTCCCTCTGTCCTGCCCCTGTCCCTCTGTCCTGTCCCTGTCCCTCTGTCCTGTCCCTCTGTCCTGCCCGTGTCCCTCTGTCCTGCCCGTGTCCCTCTGTCCTGCCCCTGTCCCTCTGTCCTGTCCCTGTCCCTCTGTCCTGCCCGTGTCCCTCTGTCCCTGTCCCTCTGTTCCCCCTGTCCCTCTGTCCTGTCCCTGTCCCCCTGTCCTGTCCCTGTCCCCCTGTCCTGCCCATGTCCCTCTGTCCTGTCCCTGTCCCCCTGTCCTGCCCCTGTCCCTCTGTCCTGTCCCTCTGTCCTGTCCCTGTCCCTCTGTCCTGTCCCTGTCCCTCTGTCCCTGTCCCTCTGTCCTGCCCGTGTCCCTCTGTCCTGCCCGTGTCCGTCTGTCCTGTCCCCCTGTCCTGTCCCTGTCCCTCTGTCCTGCCCGTGTCCCTCTGTCCTGCCCCTGTCCCTCTGTTCCCCCTGTCCCTCTGTCCTGCCCCTGTCCCCCTGTCCTGTCCCTGTCCCTCTGTCCTGCCCCTGTCCCTCTGTCCTGTCCCTGTCCCCCTGTCCTGTCCCTGTCCCCCTGTCCTGCCCGTGTCCGTCTGTCCTGTCCCTGTCCCCCTGTCCTGCCCCTGTCCCCCTGTCCTGCCCGTGTCCGTCTGTCCTGTCCCTGTCCCCCTGTCCCCGTGTCCGTCTGTCCCCGCAGGATCCGCCCCTTGTCCCCGGACAGTTCCGCCTTTCCCTTCACGGCGGCCGCGGGGGTCCCGGCGCTGGAGCTCGGCTTTGACGAGGTGCGGCCCAGGAGTGTCCCCAAATGTCCCAAGAGTGTCCCCAAATGTCCCAGGAGTGTCCCCAAATGTCCCCGCACCGGCTCCGCCATGTCCCCGTGTCCCCCGTGTCCCCGCAGGTGGCGGGTGGCTCCCGCGCGGCTCTGGGGACCCCCGAGGACACGCTGGCCCGGCTCGGGGCGCGGCTGCGGGGCCGCTTGCCCGCGGTGGCCCGCGCGGTGGCCGCGGTGGCCGCGCAGCTCCTGCTCCGCCTGGGCCACGACCCGCGGCTGCCGCTGGACCCCGGCGCGCTCGGGGACGCGCTGGTGCGACAGCTGGCCCCGCTGCAGGTCAGCGCAGACCAGTACAGACCAGTACAGACCAGTACAGACCAGTACAAACCTGTACAAACCAGTACAGACCAGTACAGACCAGTACAGACCAGTACAAACCAGTACAGACCAGTACAGACCAGTACAGACCGGCGCAGGAGGGATGGCGCTGCGGGGGCGCTGAGGGGCGGAGGGACACCGGGGGACACCGGGAGGGCACTGGGAGGACACCGGGGGACACCGGGAGAGCACTGGGAGGGCACTGGGAGGACACCGGGGGACACTGGGAGGACACCGGGGGACACCGGGAGAGCACCGGGAGGGCACTGGGGGACACCGGGGGACACCGGGAGGGCTTTGGCGGGACGCTTTCGGTCAGACCAGTCCAGCTCAGTCCAACCCCGTAAATCCCAGTACATCCCAGTCCCCTCCCAGTCTAACCCAGTCCATCGCAGTCCCCCCCAGTCCCCCCCAGTCCATCCCAGTCCCCTCCCAGTCCCTCCCAGTTCCCCCAGTCCCCCCCAGTCCCCCCCAGTCCCCCCCAGTTCCCCCAGTTTCCCCCGTTCCGCCGCCAGGCGCGGGCGGTGTCGCTGCAGTGCCTCTCCTCGGCGCGGGGGGGCGTTGTGCGCGCGGCCGCCTCGCTCCGTCGCGACATGTCGGGATCGGACAGCTCCAACGAGCGCCTCAACCGCGGCTTCAACGCGCGCCTCATGGCCGTGAGTGTCCCCGTGTCACCCGCCTGTCACCCGTGTCACCTGACTGTCCCCTCCGTGTCACCTGTGCCACCCGCCTGTCCCCTCCGTGTCACCTGTGCCACCCGCCTGTCCCCCTGTGCCACCCGCCTGTCCCCCGTGTCACCCGCCTGTCACCTGTGCCACCTGACTGTCCCCTCCGTGTCACCTGTGCCACCCGCCTGTCCCCCTGTGCCACCCGCCTGTCCCCCGTGTCACCCGCCTGTCACCTGTGTCACCTGACTGTCCCCTCGTGTCACCTGTGCCACCCGCCTGTCCCCTGTGTCACCTGTGCCACCCGCCTGTCCCCTCCGTGTCACCTGTCCCCATCCCTGTCCCCATCCCTGTCCCCTCCCTGTTCCTGTCCTTGTCCCTTCATCCTCCCCATGTCCCCCTGTGTCCCCATCCCCGTCCCCTCGTCTCTGTCCCTGTCCCCTCCCAGTCCCCCTGGGTCCCCTTGGCCCTGTCCCCTCCTGTCCCTGTGTCCCCTCCCTGTCCTTGTCCCCCCATCCTCCCCGTGTCCCACCACGTCCCACCGTGTCCCCTGCTGTCCCCTGCTGTCCCCTCCTGTCCCCGTGTCCCACCGTGTCCCCTGCTGTCCCCTCCTGTCCCCGTGTCCCACCGTGTCCCCTGCTGTCCCCTGCTGTCCCCTCCTGTCCCCGTGTCCCACCGTGTCCCCTGCTGTCCCCTCAGGCCGAGGCGTCCCTGCTGTCCCCGTTCGTGTCCCCTCTGGTCACCCCGTTCCGCCACGTCCTGCTGGGCCGGGGGGGTCACACGCTGCCGGCGCTGGTGGCCGAGCTGGGGACAGCGGGGACCCGCGGGGACAGCGTCCGGCGGCGCCTGGCCCTGCTGGCCTGGACCCTGCGCGGCGCGGCCGCCGCCATGGCCGGGGCCAGCTGGGACCGCGGGGACCTCGGGGACAGGGGCGGCCTCGGGGACAACGGCGACTGCGGGGACACCGGGGACACTGGGGACAGCTGGGGTGGCCTCGGGGACCGTGGGGACACCGGGGACAGCTGGGGTGGCCTCGGGGACCATGGGGACAGCTGGGGTGGCCGTGGGGACACTGGGGACAGCTGGGGTGGCCGTGGGGACACCGGGGACACCTGGGGTGGCCTCGGGGACACCGGGGACAGCTGGGGTGGCCATGGGGACACCGGGGACAGCTGGGGTGGCCTCGGGGACACCGGGGACAGCTGGGAGCGGGAGGACACGTGGGGTTATGGGGACACCTGGGAGCGGGGTGGCCCTGGGGACAACAAAGGGGACCTTGGGGACAGCGGGATCCATGGGGACACCGAGGATGGGGGTGGCCTTTGGTGACACTCGGGACGGTGGGGACACCTGGGAGAAAAGGGGACATTGGGACAGAGGGGACACTGGGACAGAGGGGACCTCAGTGGTGGCCTGGGGGACATCTTTGGGACACCTGGGGACACCCTGGGGACACCTGGGGGACACCTGGGGACACCTTGGGGACACCTGGGGACACCTGGGGGACACCTGGGGACACCTGGGGGACACCTGGGGGACACCTTGGGGACACCTGGGGGACACTTGGGGACATCTTTGGGACACCTGGGGACACCCTGGGGCACAGCCCCACCCCTCATTTGCATCAGCCACGTTTATTGGCTGCGACCCGGGATTGGGGACAATAAAAGCACCGAGGGGCCCCGCCCATTGCAGACCACGCCCATTGCAGACCACGCCCATTGCAGACCACGCCCATTGCCGGCCCTGCCCACTGCTGGCCACGCCCATTGCAGACCATGCCCATTTTAGGCCCTGCCCACTGCAGGCCACGCCCACACGCCCACGCCCATGTTGGTCCCGCCCACTCGTGTGTGACCGCCCCCCATTGGTGGCCACGTCCTCACAGGCCCCGCCCCTGAGACTGCCCCAGCCAGACCCCGCCCATTGGGTGGGTGGAGCCACATTGTCCTGGCAGCCATATTGTGATGGTGGCCATATTGAATTGGCAGCCATATTGAATTGGTGGCCATATTGTGATGGCAGCCATATTGAATTGGTGGCCATATTGAATTGGCAGCCATATTGAATTGGCAGCCATATTGAATTGGTGGCCATATTGAATTGGCGGCCATATTGAATTGGCGGCCATATTGAATTGGTGGCCATATTGAATTGGCAGCCATATTGAATTGGCGGCCATATTGAATTGGCAGCCATATTGAATTGGTGGCCATATTGAATTGGCGGCCATATTGAATTGGTGGCCATATTGAATTGGTGGCCATATTGAATTGGCGGCCATATTGAATTGGCAGCCATATTGCGACAACAGCCACATCCTCCTGGCAGCCATATTGTCCTGGCAGCCATCTTTGTCCCCCACCAGCTGCGTCCCTTACCGCCGTTCCCTGGCGGCCATCTTGCTGTGGGCGGGGCTGGGGGCGGGGTCAGCACTGGGGGTCCCCTTTGGGGGGGCTCCGGAGGCTCTGGGCGCCCTCCAGGATCTGCTGCTGGTGCCCGGCCGGCGTCACCCCCATGCGCAGCAGGTCCCTGGGGGGGACACGGGGGTCACCGCGGGGTCACCGCGGGGTCACCGCGGGGTCACCGTGGCTCCCCCTCGCCCCCCCGGGCCCGTGCTCGCCGCGCAGGCGCGGCAGCAGCTCCAGCGCGGCGACGCCGGCGCTGCGGAACGGCTCCTCGTACCCGCCCAGCCCCAGCCCCAGCCCCCGCAGCCACTCCCCCACCGAGGGCCCGGGGGACACCGTGGGGCTGGGGGTGACTGTGGGGCCGGGGGACGCCGTGGGGCCGGGGGACGCCGTGGGGCTGGGGGCTGCCGTGGGGCCGGAGGCTGCCGTGGGACCAGGGGCTGCCATGGGGCCGGGGGCAGCCGTGGGGCCGGGGGACGCCGTGGGGCCGGGGGCGGCCGTGGGGCCGGGGGACGCCGTGGGGCCGTGGGACGCCGTGGGGCCGGGAGCTGCCGTGGGGCCGGGGGACGCCGTGGAGCCAGGGGTGGCCGTGGGGCCGGGGGCCACCGTGGGGCCGGGGGCTGCCATGGGCCTGGGGGCAGCCATGGGGCCGGGGGACGCCGTGGGGCTGGGGGACGCCGTGGGGCCGGGGGGGCCGCGCTGCTCCAGGCAGGCCGGGGAGGAGCTGCGGGGACAGGGGCGGGGGTCAGAGCCACGGCTTGGGGACCCCCTCCCCAAATTCAGGTGTGTTTGGACCCCCCCTCCCCATGGGTTCAGGTGTTTTGGGACCCCCCCCCCATGAATCCAGGTATCCTGAGACCCCCCCCAATGGATTCAGGTGTTTTGGGGCCCCCCCTCCCCAAATTCAGGTGTGCTGTTCCAGCCCCATCCACCCTCCAGCCCCCACCCCAAAATAATCCAGGTGTGTTGGGACCCCCCCATGGATCCAGGTGTGTTGGGACCCCCCCATGGATCCAGGTATCCTGAGACCCCCCCTCCCCATCCTGCCCCCCCCAGGTGCGCCCCCCACCCCAGCTCACCTGTGGGGGTCGGCGGGGGGCACCCGGAGGCTCTCGGGGCGCCGGATCAGGCGGTCGAGGGCGCGCACGATGTGGGGGAAGGTGGGGCGGGCGCCGCGCTCGCGCTGCCAGCAGTCCAGCATCAGCCGGTGCAGCGCCGGCGGGCAGCGCGGCGGCGGCGGCAGCCGGTAATCCTGCTCGATGGCATTGATCACCTGGGGACAGGTGAGGGGACAGGTGAGGGGACAGGTGACAATCCTGCTCGATGGCATTGATCACCTGGGGACAGGTGAGGGGAGAGGTGACAATCCTGCTCGATGGCATTGATCACCTGGGGACAGGTGAGGGGACAGGTGAGGGGACAGGTGACAATCCTGCTCGATGGCATTGATCACCTGGGGACAGGTGAGGGGAGAGGTGACAATCCTGCTCGATGGCATTGATCACCTGGGGACAGGTGAGGGGACAGGTGAGGGGACAGGTGACAATCCTGCTCGATGGCATTGATCACCTGGGGACAGGTGAGGGGACACAGGTGACAATCCTGCTCGATGGCATTGATCACCTGGGGACAGGTGAGGGGACAGGTGAGGGGACACAGGTGACAATCCTGCTCGATGGCATTGATCACCTGGGGACAGGTGAGGGGACAGGTGAGGGGACAGGTGAGGGGACAGGTGACAATCCTGCTCGATGGCATTGATCACCTGGGGACAGGTGAGGGGACAGGTGAGGGGACAGGTGAGGGGACAGGTGACAATCCTGCTCGATGGCATTGATCACCTGGGGACAGGTGAGGGGACAGGTGACAATCCTGCTCGATGGCATTGATCACCTGGGGACAGGTGAGGGGACACAGGTGAGGGGACACAGGTGAGGGGGACACAGGTGACAATCCTGCTCGATGGCATTGATCACCTGGGGACAGGTGAGGGGACAGGTGACAATCCTGCTCGATGGCATTGATCACCTGGGGACAGGTGAGGGGACACAGGTGACAATCCTGCTCGATGTCACTGATCACCTGGGGACAGGTGCGGAGGCTTTGGGAGCATTTGGGGGTTTTGGGAAGGTCTGGGTGCCCCCTGGATTTTGGGGTCACTCCTGTCCTGGCCGGACACGTCCCCACGTGGCGGCGCCTCCTCGGTTTTTTTGGGGGGTACTGGTGGGAACTCGGGGGTTTTGGGGGCAGCCCGGGGGTTTTGGGGGCAGCCCGGGGGTTTTGGGGGCACCCCAGGGGTTTTGGGGGCACCCCGGGGGTTTTGGGGTCCCGGCTCTCGGGCTGACTCACGTCCTGGTTGGACATGTCCCAGTAGGGCCGCTCCCCGAAGCTCAGCACCTCCCACATGACGATCCCGTAGCTCCAGGCGTCGCTGGCCGAGGTGAAGGTGCGGAACGCGATGGCCTCGGGGGCCGTCCAGCGGATCGGGATCTTCCCGCCCTGCCCGGGGGGGTTTGGGGGATCAGGGGGATCCCCAAACCCCCGGGAAACTCTGAATCCCCTCAGGGAATCCCCAAAACCCCCAGGAAACCCCAAACTGCTCCGGGAAACCCAAAACCCACCCGGGACCCCGCTCCTGGCGGCCCCAAATGTCCAGGGCGGAATGTGACACAACTGGGAGACCCCAAAAACGACCTGAACCCACCGAAATCCCCCCGTGAGACCCCCAAAACCCCAAACCCACTGAAATACCCCTGTGAAACCCCCAAACCAGCCCCAAACCCACTGAAATCCACCCGTGAGACCCCCAAAACAACCCCAAACCCCCCCAAACCCCCTGTGAGACCCCCAAACCAGCCCCAAACCCCCCCAAACCCCCTGTGAGACCCCCAAACCAGCCCAAAATCCCCTCTATCCCCCCGTGAGACCCCCAAAACAACCCCAAACCCCCCCAAACCCCCCGTGAGACCCCCAAACCAACCCCAAACCCCCCGAAATCCCCCCCAAACCTGCCCCAAACCCCCTGTGAGACCCCCAAACACCCTCAATCCCCCTGTGAGACCCCCAAACCAGCCCCAAACCCCCCGAAATCCCCCCCAAACCAGCCCCAAAGCCCCTCAATCCCCCCGTTCCCGGCGGGGCCGGCACCGGGCTCTCACCAGCGAGCTGGTGTAGGTGGGGTCGCTGTCCCTGTCCCCGTCCAGCGCCCGGGACAGCCCGAAGTCGGACACTTTGCAGACCAGGTGAGCGTCCACCAGGATGTTCCGCGCCGCCAGGTCCCGGTGCACGAAGCCGGCCTCGGCCAGGTAGCGCATCCCGGCCGCGATGCCGCGCAGCATGGCCACCAGCTGCAGCGGGGACAGCGTCCCCTCCCGGCCCTGGGGACACCGCGGGGCACAGAGCACGTCACATCCCCGGGGCCCTGGGGAAGGGGTCGAGTGACCGTCCCCAGCACCCCCAGAGTCCCCCGCGTCCCCAATCCCAAATGTCCCAAATGTCCCCAAAGTCCCCCATGTCCCCAATCCCAAATGTCCCCAATCCCCAATGTCCCCAATCCCAAATGTCCCCAGAGTCCCCCATGTCCCCAGTCCCAAATGTCCCAAATGTCCCCCATGTCCCCAATCCCAAATGTCCCCAAAGCCCCCCATGCCCCCAATCCCAAATGTCCCCAATCCCCAATGTCCCCAGTGGCCCCAATCCCCGATGTCCCCAATTCCCAATAATGTCCCCAATGTCCTCAGCACTGTCCCCACCCTGAGCAAAGCATCAAGGGCCCCATGTCCCCAATGTCCCTGAGATCCCCAATGCTGTCCCCAATGTCCCCAATCCCCCCAATGTCCCCAGTGCCCCAAAAGTCCCCAGGGCTGTCCCCAGGCTGTCCCCACCCTGAGGAAGGCATCAAGGGCCCCGTGTCCCCAATGTCCCCAGGCTGTCCCCACCCTGAGGAAGGCATCAAGGGCCCCATGTCCCCAATGTCCCCAATGTCCCCAGGCTGTCCCCACCCTGAGGAAGGCATCAAGGGCCCCATGTCCCCAATGTCCCCAATGTCCCCGATGTCCCCAATGACCCCACCCTGAGGAAGTCATCAAGGGCCCCGTGTCCCCAGTGTCCCCAATGTCCCCAATGTCCCCACCCTGAGGAAGGCATCAAGGGCCCCATGTCCCCAATGTCCCCAATGTCCCCCGATGTCCCCAGTCCCCCAGGGCTGTCCCCAGGCTGTCCCCACCCTGAGGAAGGCGTCCAGCGCTCCGTGCAGCAGGAACTCGGTGACGATCATGGCGGGGGGCCCGGCGCTGACCACGCCGCGCAGCCGCACCACGTTGGGGTGCCGGAACTGCCCCATGCGCGCGGCCTCGCGCAGGAACTCCCGGCGCTGCCGCTCGCCCGCGCCGCCCTTGAGCGTCTTCACGGCCACCTCGGCCTCAGGCTGGCCCGGCAGGGACAGGCGCCCGCGCCACACCTCCCCAAATTCACCTGCCGCAGGTGGCACTCGCCTGTCACACCCCGAAATCCCCTCAAAGCTACCCCAAACCCGCCCAGAAACCAACGGAATCCACACAGAACCACTTAAACCCACCCAAAATCACCCCAGAAACCAACGAAATCCACACAGAACCACTTAAACCCACCCCAAATCCCCCCAGAAACCAATGAAATCCACACAGAACCACTTAAACCCACCCAAAATCCCCCCAGAAACCAACGAAATCCACACAGAACCACTTAAACCCACCCAAAATCCCCCCAGAAACCAACGAAATCCACACAGAACCACTTAAACCCACCCAAAATCCCCCCAGGAATCAACGAAATCCACACAGAACCACTTAAACCCACCCAAAATCCCCCCAGAAATCAAAGAAATCCACACAGAACCACTTAAACCCACCCAAAATCCCCCCAGAAATCAACAAAATCCACACAGAACCCCTTAAACCCACCCAAAATCCCCCAAAAACCAACAAAATCCACACAGAACCACTTAACCCCAAACAAAATCCCCCCAGAAACCAACGAAATCCACACAAAACCACTTAAACCCACCCAAAATCCCCCCAAAAATCAATGAAATCCACACAAAACCACTTAAACCCACCCAAAAACCCCAAAAATCAACAAAATCCACACAGAACCACTTAAACCCACCCAAAATCCCCACAGAAACCAACGAAATCCACACAGAACCACTTAAACCCACCCAAAATCCCCCCAGAAACCAACGAAATCCACACAAAACCACTTAAACCCACCCAAAATCCCCACAGAAATCAACGAAATCCACACAGAACCACTTAAACCCACCCCAAATCCCCCCAGAAACCAACGAAATCCACACAGAACCACTTAAACCCACCCAAAATCCCCCCAGAAACCAACAAAATCCACACAGAACCACTTAAACCCACCCAAAATCCCCCCAGAAACCAACGAAATCCACACAGAACCACTTAAACCCACCCAAAATCCCCCCAAAAATCAACGAAATCCACACAGAACCACTTAAACCTACCCAAAATCCCCCCAGAAACCAACGAAATCCACACAAAACCACTTAAACCCACCCAAAATCCCCCCAGAAACCAACGAAATTCACACAAAACCCCTTAAACCCACCCAAAATCCCCCAGAAACCAACAAAATCCACACAGAGCCACTTAAACCCACCCAAAAACCCCAAACTCGCCTGGGGGACCCCAAAACCCGGATAAATCCACCCCAAAACCCCACCTGTGCAGCCCCGAACCCGCCTGAGATGGGTGGGACTCACCTGTGGGACCCCAAAATCCCCCAGGACCCCCAGGGAGAGCCGCTCACGCCCCCCCGAATGCACCTGGGCCAGGTGAGACACCCCAAAACCCCCCCGAGCCCCCCAGGGGCGCTCCCGGGGTCACCTGCGCCGATGACCTCCTCGATGGTGACACAGGTGACGTCGATCTCCTGCGCAAAGTCCCTCAGGGCCACCTCGGGGTCCTCGTAGGTCAGGGGGTCGATGTAGAGCTTCCCACCTGGGGGGGGACAGCGGCGTCACCTGGGGTCACCTGGGGTCACCCGGGGTCACCTGGGGTCACCCAGTGTCACCTGGGGTCACCCAGTGTCACCTGCTGCCACCCCCCACCCCCGTGGGGACACTGAGGAGCGTTTTTGGGGACGTTTGGGGAGGTTTGGGGTCCCCCCCTTACCGAGCCCCCCGGGGGCGGGGCTGCGCCGCTGCTTCTCCGCCCGGAGCCGCCAGCGCCTGCGGGGATGGGGGGACACGGGGATGGAGACCCCCCCAGAGAGCCCCAAAAAACCCCAAATCCTCCCCAAAATCCACCCCAAACCCACCCAAATCCACCCCAAATCCACCCAAACACCTCAAAATCCACCCAAACACCTCAAAATCCACCCAAACACCTCAAAACCCACCCAAACACTCTCCAGAGACCCCAAACATCCCCAAATCCACCCAAACACCCCCAAATCCACCCCAAACACCCCAAATCCACCCAAACACCCCCAAATCCACCCAAACACCTCCAAATCCACCCAAACACTCTCCAGAGACCCCAAACACCCCCAAACCCATCCCAAACACCCCAAATCCACCCCAAACACCCCCAAATCCACCCCAAACACCCCAAATCCACCCCAAACACCCCCAAATCCACCCCAAACACCCTCAAATCCACCCAAACACCCCCAAATCCACCCAGACACCTCAAAATCCACCCAAACACTCTCCAGAGACCCCAAATACCCCCAAATCCACCCCAAACACCCCCAAATCCACCCAAACACCCCCAAATCCACCCCAAACACCCCAAATCCACCCCAAACCCACCCCAGACCCCTCCAGAGACCCCAAACCCCAAAAATCCACCCCAAACACCCCAAATCCACCCAAACACCTCAAAATCCACCCAAAAACACTCTCCAGAGACCCCAAACACCCCCAAATCCACCCCAAACACCCCCAAATCCACCCAAACACCCCCAAATCCACCCCAAACACCCCCAAATCCACCCAAACACTCTCCAGAGACCCCAAACACCCCCAAACCCATCCCAAATCCACCCCAAGTCTTCCCCAGAACCCCCCAGAGACCCCCAAATCCCCCCCAAACCCCCCCAAACCCCTCACCTGAGGCACACCAGGGTCCCCCCCAGCAGCGCCAGCACCAGGAGCCCCCCCAGGGCAGCGGCTCCGGCCACGACCCCCCCGGGACCACCCCGGGACCCCTCTGCGGGAAAAGGGGGGGTCAGGGGGGTCTGGGGGTGATCTGGGGGGGATTTGGGGGAATTTACGGGGATTTGGGGAGGTTTGGGGGGGATTTGGGGGAATTTACGGGGATTTGGGGGGGATCTGGGGGGGATTTGGGGGAATTCACGGGGATTTGGGGAGGTTTGGTGGAATTTATGGGGATTTGGGGGAATTTACGGGGATTTGGGGGGGATTTGGGGGAATTTACGGGGATTTGGGGGGGATTTGGGGAGGTTTGGGGGGGATCAAAGGAATGTGGGGGGGTTCTCAGGGGTGTCTGGGATGTTTTGGGGCACTTTGCGGTGTTTGGGGTGGTTTTTGGGGTGTTTTTAGGGGAATTCCGGGGTCTCACCGCTGCCCGGGGCGCTGACGGTGGTCTCGGGCCCGAAGTCGCCGTAGCCGCCCTCGGAGCGGGCGCGGACCCTCACCCCATAGAGACCCCCCCGGCGCAGCCCCCCCAGCTCCGCCCGCGGCCGCGGAACCTTCAGGAACTGGGGGGGCCCCTCCCCGCCCCCCAACTGCGGGGGTCAGGGACCCCGAAAAAAAAACCACAAATCCCCCCCCCAAACAACCCAAATCACCCCCAAAATAAACCCTAGAAAGCCCCGATGTCCCCCAAAATAAACCCCCCAAAAAACCCAAATCCCTCCTCAAAATAAACCCCACCAAAAAACCCAAATCCCTCCCCAAAATAAACCCCCAAACAGCCCAAATCACCCCCAAAATAAACCCCCAAAAAACCCCAAATCCCCCCCAAAATAAACCCCACCAAAAAACCCAAATCCTCCCCAAAATAAACCCCCAAACAACCCAAATCACCCCCAAAATAAACCCCCCCAAAAAACCCCAAATCCCCCCCAAAATAAACCCCCCAAAACCCCAAATCCTCCCCAAAATAAACCCCAAAAAAACCCAAATCCTCCCCAAAATAAACCCCCAAAAAACCCCAAAATCCCCCCAATACAAACCACCAAAAAACCCCAAATTCCCCATAAAAAACCCAATTTCCCCGCCCAAAACGCCCCAAATTCCCCCGAAATGGCCCCAAATCCCCCCCAAGCCCCCTCCTCACCTTCTCATAGTATTTGACCTCGTAGTCCAGCACGGGGGGCCCGGGGGGGCCCGGGGGGGGGCTGGGCCAGGCCAGAGTGACCCCCCCGGGACCCCCCCCCACCCGGACCACGTCGGACACGGGGGGCGGCACTGGGGGGCGAGGGGGGGGGTTTGGGGTCATTTTGGGGTGATTTTGGGGTGATTTTGGGGTGATTTTGGGGGGATTTGGGTCTCACTGTCAGCCCCGGTGGTGATGTTGGTGTCGGGGGGTTCCCGGGGGGGTTTTGGGGTGGTTTTGGGGTGATTTTGGGTTATTTTGGGGGTCTCACCGTCGGCGCCGGCGGTGACGTTGATCTCGGCCGCGGGGGGGTTTTTGGGGTGGTTTAGGGATGATTTTGGGGTGATTTTGAGGTGATTTTGGGTTATTTTGGGGTGATTTTGGGGTGATTTTGGGGTGGTTTGGGGTTATTTTGGGGTGTTTTGGGGGTCTCACCGTCGGCGCCGGCGGTGACGTTGATCTCGGCCGCGGGGGGCTAGGGGGGTTTTTGGGGTGGTTTGGGGTGGTTTTGGGGTTATTTTGAGGTGATTTTGGGTTATTTTGGGGTGATTTTGGGGTGGTTTGGGGTTATTTTGGGGTGTTTTGGGGGTCTCACCGTCGGCGCCAGCAGTGACGTTGATCTCGGCCGCGGGGGGCTCGGGGGGGTTTTTGGGGTGATTTTGGGGTGGTTTGGGGGGGCGTTTGGGTCTCACTGTCAGCCCCGGTGGTGATGTTGGTCTCGGGGGGTTCCCGAGGGGGTTTTGGGGTGATTTTTGGGTGGTTTGGGGGTGATTTTGGGGTGTTTTGGGGTGATTTTGGGGTGTTTTGGGGGTCTCACCGTCGGCGCCAGCAGTGACGTTGATCTCGGCCGCGGGGGGCTCGGGGGGTTTTTGGGGTGGTTTGGGGTGGTTTTGGGGTGATTTTGAGGTGATTTTGGGTTATTTTGGGGTGATTTTGGGGTGATTTGGGGTGATTTTGGGTTATTTTGGGGTGCTTTGGGGGTCTCACCGTCGGCGCCAGCAGTGACGTTGATCTCGGCCGCGGGGGGCTCGGGGGGTCCCGGGGGGGTTTTGGGGTGATTTGGGGTGATTTTGGGGTGTTTTGGGGTGTTTTGGGGGTCTCACCGTCGGCGCCGGCGGTGACGTTGATCTCGGCCGCGGGGGGCTCGGGGGGTTTTTGGGGTGGTTTGGGGTGGTTTTGGGGTTATTTTGAGGTGATTTTGGGGTGATTTTGGGGTGATTTGGGGTGGTTTGGGGTGATTTTGGGGTGTTTTGGGGGTCTCACCGTCGGCGCCAGCAGTGACGTTGATCTCGGCCGCGGGGGGCTCGGGGGGTCCCGGGGGGGTGACCCCGCTGCGGGCGCTGACCCTGAAGCTGTAGGTGACCCGCGGCCGGAGCCCGGCCACGCTGACCGCGGGGGTCCGCAGCCCCTGGGGAGGGGGCGCCCAGGCCAGGGGGCCGCAGGGGCCGCACGGGGGGGGCGCCCCGCGGGGGGGGGGACAGGCCCGGCACCCCACATTGTAGCGCAGGTCCGGCCGGTCCCCCCCGGCCCGGGGGGGGCTCCAGGACAGCCGGACCCCCGAGCCGTTCACCTGGGCCACCAGGGCACGGGGGGCTGAGGGAGGGGCTGCGGGGGGAAACGGGGGGGGGGGGTCAGGGGGGGATCGTCCATGGGACCCCCCCAAATTCCCCCCTGGGAGGTCCAGAGACCCCCTGAAATATTCCCAGCGGGACCTCCAAAATCCTCCCCCAGGACCCCTCAAATCCTCCCCAAAACCCACCTCGAGACGCCCCAAACTCCCCCCCCCCGAGCTCCCCAAATCCCCCCAAGACCCCCCCCCATAAATTACCCCCAAATCCCTCCGTCCAGGGGGACCCCTCCCTCCAAAACGCCGCAAAATCCCGCAGCCGAAAAGCCCCGAATTGCCCCGAATTTCCCCCAAAGCCGCGCGCACCGGAGCAGCGGTCCGAGGGTCCCTCTCCGGGGGCGCGGAAGAATCCGGGGCGGCAGGGACAGGAGGGGGCTCCGGGGGAGGGGGCTTCGCTCTGGGGGGGGCAGGGCTGGCACCGACCCCCCCCCGCCTCCGCCTTGAACGTCTCGGGGGGACAGGCTGGGGACAGGGGTTAAAAATCCCTAAAGCACCCCAAAAATCCCCCGGAGACCTCCCGCCGGGACACCCCCGACTCTTTTGGAGCCCCCCCAGACCCTCTCAGGACCCCAGAAAAACCCCCAAAAACTCCAGTCCCACTCACGCCGACACCACAAACCACTCGAACACCTTGAAAACTCCCCAAAGCAGCCCAAAAACAGCTCAAAACCAACCAAAACTCTGCAAAACCAACCCAAAACTCACGGCGGCAGCCCGTGCCCTCACTGCGCTCTATGCCGGCCCCGCACAGCGCCTGTCTCACACCCAAACCACCCAAAACCAACCCCAGAATACCCAAACCCAGGAAAAATCTCCCCAAACTCACGGCGGCAGCCCGTGCCCTCACTGCGCTCTATGCTGACCCCGCACAGCGCCTGTCCCACACCCAAAACCACCCAAAACCACCCCAAATCTCCCCAAACTCACGGCGGCAGCCCGTGCCCTCGCTGGGCTCCATCCCGGCCCCGCACAGCGCCCGTCCCACACCCCAAACCGACCCCAAAACACCCAAAATCACCTAAAATCACCCCAAACTCACGGCGGCAGCCCGTGCCCTCACTGCGCTCTATGCTGACCCCGCACAGCGCCTGTCCCACACCCAAAACACCCCAAAACACCCAAACCCACCCCAAATCTCCCCAGACTCACGGCGGCAGCCCGAGCCCTCGCTGGGCTCCATCCCGGCTCTGCCCAGCGCCCGTCCCACACCCCAAACACCCAAAACCACCCAAAATCACCCAAAATCACCCCAAACTCACGGCGGCAGCCCGTGCCCTCGCTGGGCTCCATCCCGGCCCCGCACAGCGCCCGTCCCACACCCAAAACCACCCAAAATCAGCCCAAATCACCCCAAACTCACGGCGGCAGCCCGTGCCCTCTCTGGGCTCCATCCCGGCTCTGCCCAGCGCCTTTCTCACACCCAAAACACCCAAAACCACCCGAAATCACCCCAAATCTCCCCAGACTCACGGCGGCAGCCCGTGCCCTCGCTGGGCTCCATCCCGGCCCCGCACACGCAGCCCAGCGCGGGTGGCTCTGCCCAGCGCCCGTCCCACACCCAAACCACCCAAAACCAACCCCAGAATACCCAAACCCAGGAAAAATCTCCCCAAACTCACGGCGGCAGCCCGTGCCCTCACTGCGCTCTATGCTGACCCCGCACAGCGCCTTTCTCACACCCAAAACCACCCAAAATCAGCCCAAATCTCCCCAAACTCACGGCGGCAGCTCGTGCCCTCGCTGGGCTCCATCCCGGCCCCGCACAGCGCCCGTCCCACACCCAAAACACCCAAAACCACCCGAAATCAGCCCAAATCTCCCCAGACTCACGGCGGCAGCCCGTGCCCTCGCTGGGCTCCATTCCAGCCCCGCACAGCGCCCGTCCCACACCCAAAACCACCCAAAATCACCCCAAATCTCCCCAGACTCACGGCGGCAGCCCGTGCCCTCGCTGGGCTCCATCCCGGCCCCGCACACGCAGCCCAGCGCGGGTGGCTCTGCCCAGCGCCCGTCCCACACCCAAAACCACCCAAAATCACCCCAAATCTCCCCAGACTCACGGCGGCAGCCCGTGCCCTCGCTGGGCTCCATCCCGGCCCCGCACAGCGCCCGTCCCACACCCAAAACCACCCGAAATCACCCAAAATCACCCCAAATCTCCCCAGACTCACGGCGGCAGCCCGTGCCCTCGCTGGGCTCCATCCCGGCCCCGCACACGCAGCCCAGCGCGGGTGGCTCTGCCCAGCGCCCGTCCCACACCCAAAACCACCCGAAATCAGCCCAAATCTCCCCAGACTCACGGCGGCAGCCCGTGCCCTCGCTGGGCTCCATCCCGGCCCCGCACACGCAGCCCAGCGCGGGTGGCTCTGCCCAGCGCCCGTCCTCCCGGCAGTACATCAGCGGCACCCCCTGCGCCGCCGGCACCGCCCCGGCCACGCACGCCCCGGCCACCGGGGCCACCAGCTCGGCGGGCACGGTGGCCGGGAAGCGGGCGAGGCGCGCGGTGGCGGCGGGGCAGCGGCGGAAGAAGAGGCGCACGGAGAGCAGCGCCATGCAGGCTCCCAGGTCCTGGAAGGCCAGGTAGAAGCCGGCGCGGCTCAGCGGGCCCAGCCGCAGCACCTTGCGGTTGACGCGGGCCCCCGGGCCGCCCCCGGGCCGCGACAGGTGCTCGGCGGCCACCGTGTCCACCTTCACGTAGGGGTTCTCCATCCAGGGCGGCGAGGTGGCCGTGGCCGTGTCCGCGTCCGACTCGTGGTAGAAGACCGAGAAGGTTTCCTTGCAGGGCCGCGGGGGCCCGGCGGGGCTGCGGCGGCGCCGGGCGGGGAACGGGCGCGGAACCGGCGGCCCGGCGGAGGAATCGGGGCGCTCGGAGCGGACAGCGAGGGGTTCGGGGGGATTTCCGAGGAGATCGGGGTCTTCGGGGTCATCTCCGTGGGGATCGAGGGGTTTGGGGTGGTTCCCGTGGAGATTGAGGGGTTTGGGGTGATTTCCGAGGAGATCGAGGGGTTCGGGGTGGTTTCCATGGAGATCGAGGGTTTCGGGGTGGTTGCCATGGAGATCGAGGGGTTCGGGGTGGTTTCCATGGAGATCGAGGGGTTTGGGGTGGTTGCCATGGATATAAAGGCTGGGGGAGCCATTGCCATGGAGATGCGGGCGGTTGTCAGGGTGGTTGCCATGGAAATCGGGGTTGTCAAGGGCATCCCCGTTGCCAGGGGGGTGCCCGGGTCCGGGTGTGTTTGGAGTCCCCGCCGGGCTGTCACTGTCATTGTCACTGTCACTGTCACTGTCACTGTCCCGTGTCCCCCGTGTCCCCAGGCTGTCACTGTCAGTGTCCCGTGTCCCCCGTGTCCCCCGTGTCCCCCGTGTCCCCCGTGTCCCCAGGCTGTCAGTGTCACTGTCCCGTGTCCCCCCGTGTCCCCCGTGTCCCCCGTGTCCCCCGTGTCCCCAGGCTGTCAGTGTCACTGTCACTGTCAGTGTCCCGTGTCCCCCGTGTCCCCCGTGTCCCCCGTGTCCCCCGTGTCCCCAGGCTGTCGCACGCCATCACGGTGAAGCGGATCTCGGCCAGCACGGTGGTGGCGGCGCCGCGGGGCACCCAGCGGGACCGGAGCCAGCTGTTCTGGGCGGGGCTCCAGCTGTTCTGGGCGGGGCTCCAGCTGTTGTGGGCGGGGTCCCGGCCGGCCCCGCCCCGGCCCCGCCCCGAGCACACCTCGAAGGTGCGAACGGCCCCGCCCAGCTCCGCGTCCAGCGCGCTCAGCTCCTCCCACTGCGGGGACACGGGGACAGGGGGGACAGGGGGACATTGGGGGGACATGGGGACAGGGGGGACAGCGACACGGGACACGGGGACATGGGGACATGGGGGACATTGGGGACATTGGGGACATTGGGGACAGGGGGGACAGGGGGGACATTGGGGACATTGGGGACACGGGGGACACGGGGGACATTGGGGGGACATGGGGGACATTGGGGACAGGGGGGACAGGGGGGACAGGGGGACAGCGACACGGGACACGGGGACATTGGGGACGGGGGGGACACGGGGACATGGGGGACACGGGGGACATTGGGGACGGGGGGGACAGGGGGACATTGGGGACAGCGGAGACAAGGGATGGGGGGACACGGGGGGGACACGGAGGTGAGCGGCGTCAGAAACCTCCTGTCCCCCCCCCGTGTCCGTGTCCCCCCCGTGTCCCCCCCGTGTCCGTGTCCCCCCCGTGTCCCCCTCCCGTGTCCCCCTCCCGTGTCCCCCCCGTGTCCCCCCCGTGTCCCCCCCGTGTCCCCCGTGTCGCACCTGCCCCTCTCCCTGCGGGTGGACAGTCCACTGAAGGTCACTCGTCTCCAGCCGCGTGTCCAGCAGCGTCTCTGGGGGGTCAGGAGGGGTCAAACACCGGGGACCCCACAGAGACCCCAAAGATCCACACCAGAGACCCCAAAAATACAACCCAGAGACCTCAAAACTCCAGAGACCCCAAATCCACACCAGGGACCCCAAAAATACAACCCAGAGACCCCAAATCTACTCCAGAGACCCCAAAGATCCACACCAGGGACCCCAAATCCACACCAGGGACCCCAAATCCACATCAGAGACCCCAAATCCACCCCAGAGACCCCAAATCCACACCAGGGACTCCAAATCTACTCCAGAGACCCCAAAAATACAACCCAGGGACCCCAAATCCACACCAGGGACCCCAAATCCACATCAGAGACCCCAAATCCACCCCAGAGACCCCAAATCCACACCAGGGACCCCAAATCCACCCCAGAGACCCCAAACCCACCCCAGAGCCCCCCCGTGTCGGGACCCCCCTCACATCCCAGGGGTCTCTGACCCCTCGAAGGGTCCCGGGGGTCCCCAAACCCCGAAATTCCCGGAGCCCCCGCCCCAAATCCCGGGGGGTCCCGGGGGTGCCACTCACCCTCCTCCGCCAGCCCCAGGGGGACCCAGAGCCACAGCAGCCACAGCCCCATGGCGGGGACCCCAAAGCGGGGGGACCCCAAATCTGGGGTGATCCCAAATCCAGAGGGGGATCCCAAAATCCAGCGGGGATCCCAAAATCCAGAGGGTGATCCGAAATCCGGGGTGATCCCAAAATCCGGGTGGGTCCCAAAATCCGGGGTGATCCCAAATCCAGAGGGGGATCCCAAAATCCGGGGGGGATCCCCAAATCCAGCGGGGATCGCAAATCCGGAGGGGACCCCAAATCCGGCGGGGGATCCCAAATCCAGAGGGGATCCCAAAATCCGGGGGTGATCCCAAAATCCGGCAGGGATCCCAAATCCGGCGGGGTCCCAAAATCCGTGTGGGTCCCAAAATCCGTCGGGGATCCCAAATCCGGCGGGGTCCCAGAGCTTCCGAAGGGTCCCCAAAAAATCCGTGGACACCCAGAACGAGTCCGTGAGGGTCTCAGGAATTCGGGGGGGTCGTTCCCAAAGCTCCGGGAGGCTCCCAGAATCTGCCGAGGGTCCCCGAAACCTCTCCCGGGGGGTCCCGAAACCTCTCCTGGGGGTCCCCGAGCTGTCCTGGGGGGTCTCCGCGCTCTCCCGGGGGTCCCCGAGCTGTCCTGGGGGTCCCCGAGCTGTTCTGGGGGTCCCCGAGCTCTCCCGGGGGTCCCCGAAACCTCTCCTGGGGGTCTCCGCGCTCTCCTGGGGGTCCCCGAGCTGTTCTGGGGGGTCCCCGAGCTGTCCTGGGGGTCTCCGCGCTCTCCCGGGGGTCCCGGGGTCCCGGCGCTCCCGGGCTTTGGGGTTTCCCGGGACTCGGGGGGTCCCGGCCGCCCCCCCCGCCCGGTTCTGGGGGTCCCGGTGCCGTTTTTGGGGCGGTTCGGGCGCTGCTGGAGCCGCCCCTCCCCCCCCGGGGGTCGCGGGGGTCGCGGGGGGGGCGGGGCGGGGCCCCCCCCCACAGGAAAAGGAGCCTTTGTCCAGCGCTTCCAGGGAGGGGCCGGGATGGGAACTGGGAGGGACTGGGAGGAACTGGGGGGGACTGGGGGGGGCTGAAATGGGTCTGGGGAGGAACTGGGAGGGACTGGGGGGGAACTGGGGGGAACTGGGGGGAACTGGGAGGGACTGGGGGGGAACTGGGGGGAACTGGGAGGGACTGGGGGGGAACTGGGGGGGAACTGGGGGGGACTGGGGGGGGTTGAAATGGGTCTGGGGGGAACTGGGGGGAACTGGTGGGGGGTTAAATGGATCTGGGGAGGGATTCAGGGGGTACTGGGGGGACTGGGGGAAACTGGGAGGGACTGGGAGGAGTCTGAGTGTGGAGTTACTGGAATAACCGAGTGTACAGGACCAGTACAAACCAGTATGGGTGTGCACGGGCCTGTGCAGGGCAGTGTGTGAGCAGTGAAACACCAGTACAAACCAGTACGGGCCTCTCTGGACCAGTAAAGAACCAGTACAAACCAGTACGGGCCTCTCTGGACCAGTAAAGAACCAGTACAAACCAGTACGGGCCTCTCCGGACCAGTAAAGAACCAGTACAAACCAGTACGGGCCTCTCTGGACCAGTAAAGAACCAGTACAAACCAGTACGGGCCTCTCCGGACCAGTAAAGAACCAGTACAAACCAGTACGGGCCTCTCTGGACCAGTAAAGAACCAGTACAAACCAGTACGGGCCTCTCCGGACCAGTAAACAACCAGTACAAACCAGTACGGGCCTCTCTGGACCAGTAAAGAACCAGTACAAACCAGTACGGGCCTCTCTGGACCAGTGAAACACCAGTACAAACCAGTACGGGCCTCTCTGGACCAGTAAAGAACCAGTACAAACCAGTACGGGCCTCTCTGGACCAGTAAACAACCAGTACAAACCAGTACGGGCCTCTCTGGACCAGTAAAGAACCAGTACAAACCAGTACGGGCCTCTCCGGACCAGTAAACAACCAGTACAAACCAGTACGGGCCTCTCTGGACCAGTAAAGAACCAGTACAAACCAGTACGGGCCTCTCTGGACCAGTAAAGAACCAGTACAAACCAGTACCGGGATGTCACCAACCCTTACAGGCGTTCCAAGTGTTCTGGGGGGGCACTGGGGGTTACTGGGAGCACTGGGAGGGCACTGGGGGGTTACTGGGAGCACTGGGGTGATCCCAGAGGGTTACTGGGAGCACTGGGGTGATCCCAGAGGGTTACTGGGAGCACTGGGAGGGCACTGGGGGTTACTGGGAGCACTGGGAGGGCACTGGGGGGTTACTGGGAGCACTGGGAGGGCACTGGGGGTTACTGGGAGCACTGGGGTGACACTGGGGGGTTACTGGGAGCACTGGGGTGATCCCAGAGGGTTACTGGGAGCGCTGGGGTGACCCTGTGAGTTTACTGGGAGCACTGGGAGGGCACTGGGGGGTTACTGGGAGCACTGGGGTGATCCCAGAGGGTTACTGGGAGCACTGGGGTGATCCCAGAGGGTTACTGGGAGCACTGGGAGGGCACTGGGGGTTACTGGGAGCACTGGGGTGATCCCAGAGGGTTACTGGGAGCACTGGGGTGACACTGTGAGTTTACTGGGAGCACTGGGGTGACACTGAGGGGTTACTGGGAGCACTGGGGTGACACTGGGGGGTTACTGGGAGCACTGGGAGGGCACTGGGGGGTTACTGGGAGCACTGGGGTGACACTGGGGGGTTACTGGGAGCACTGGGAGGGCACTGGGGGGTTACTGGGAGCACTGGGGTGATCCCAGAGGGTTACTGGGAGCACTGGGGTGATCCCAGAGGGTTACTGGGAGCACTGGGGTGACACTGGGAGTTTACTGGAAGCATTGGGGTGACACTGGGGGCTACTGGGAGCACTGGGGTGATCCCAGAGGGTTACTGGGAGCACTGGGGTGACACTGGGAGTTTACTGGAAGCATTGGGGTGACACTGGGGGTTACTGGGAGCACTGGGGTGATCCCAGAGGGTTACTGGGAGCACTGGGAGGGCACTGGGGGTTACTGGGAGCACTGGGAGGGCACTGGGGGGTTACTGGGAGCACTGGGGTGGCACTGGGGGGTTACTGGGAGCACTGGGAGGGCACTGGGGGGTTACTGGGAGCACTGGGGTGATCCCAGAGGGTTACTGGGAGCACTGGGAGGGCACTGGGGGTTACTGGGAGCACTGGGAGGGCACTGGGGGGTTACTGGGAGCACTGGGGTGATCCCAGAGGGTTACTGGGGTGATCCCAGAGGGTTACTGGGAGCACTGGGAGGGCACTGGGGGTTACTGGGAGCACTGGGAGGGCACTGGGGGTTACTGGGAGCACTGGGAGGGCACTGGGGGGTTACTGGGAGCACTGGGAGGGCACTGGCACAATGGCGGCGCCCAGGGCAGCCTCAAGAGCCGCTCTGCGCCTGCGCGGAGCCCGGCGAGACAAAATGGCGGCGGCCCCGCGTCACGTGACGCGCGCGGAGAAGATGGCGGCGCCGGGGCAGGGGCGGGGCCGGCGCGCGCGGGAGCGGCGGCCAATGGGAGCGCGGGATTAGGAGCGGCGGCAGCGCGAGCTCCCCCGGGGCGCGGCCTGAGCGGCCCCCGCCGCCATCGAGAGGAGCGGGACCCTGGGCGGCTCCCGCGGCTCCTTCCCACCGGCGCCACCGCGGGTAAAACCCCGGCGGGCGCGCACGGCCCAGAAGCGGCGCGGTCCTCCCGTCCTCCCGGAGCGGCCGCCGCCGTCCTCCCGCCCCCGTCCCGCCGCTTCGGCGGCGCCGCCGGACGTCACTTCCTGCCGGCGCGGGCCGGAAGCGAGCGGGCAGCCGCGCGCGGGGCCGGGACCGCGCGGGCAGGTCCGGGGGGTCCCCGCGTGACGTCACGGACGGAAGGCGTGACGTCACCGGGGCCGCGGGGGGGGGGTCAAGGCCGGGGGGGGGCCCGGGGGGTTGGGGGGGGGGGTCGGGGCCTGCGGGAGCCGCAAAGGATCACGGGATGGGGGGGCCTGAGGGGCTTCGGGGGTCCTGGGGGGGTCTGGGGGCGGCGGGAAGGCCTCAGTCGGGGTCTGGGGTCGGTTTGGGGGGTCTGGGGTCAGTCTAGAGGGTCTCGGGGGTCTGGGGGCGGCGGGAAGGCCTCAGTCGGGGTCTGGGGTCAGTTTGGGGGGTCTCGGGGGTCTGGGGGCGGCGGGAAGGCCTCAGTTGGGGTCTGGGGTCAGTCTGGGGGGTCTGGGGTCAGTCTGGGGGGTCTGGGGGTCGGTTTGGGGGGTCTGGGGTCGGTTTGGGGGTGCTGGGGTCAGTTTGGGGGGTCTGGGGTCGGTTTGGGGGGTCTGGGGTCAGTCTGGGGGGTCTGGGGTCAGTCTGGGGGGTCTGGGGTCGGTCTGGAGGGTCCCGGGGTCGGTTTGGGGGGTCTGGGGGGTCTGGGGGTCAGTTTGGGGGGTCTGGGGTCAGTCTGGGGGGTCTGGGGTCAGTTTGGGGGGTCTGGGGTCGGTTTGGGGGGTCTGGGGGTCAGTTTGGGGGGTCTGGGGTCGGTCTGGGGGGTCTGGGGGTCAGTTTGGGGGGGGTCTGGGGTCAGTTTGGGGGGTCTGGGGTCAGTCTGGAGGGTCTGGGGGTCGGTTTGGGGGGTCTGGGGTCGGTTTGGGGGGTCTGGGGGGGGTCTGGGGGGTCGGTCTGGGGGTCCCGGCGCCCCCGTCCCCGCCGTGACCCCCGGTGTCCCCTCAGGATGGGGGACAGCGATGACGAGTACGACCGGCGCCGCAGGGACAAATTCCGGCGGGAACGGAGCGACTACGACCGGTCCAGGGAGAGGGACGAGAGGAGGAGGGACGACTGGAGTGACCGGTGAGAGGGGCCGGAGTGACCGGTGAGAGGGGCCGGAGTGGCCGGAGAGAGGGGCCGGAGTGACCGGTGAGAGGGGCCGGAGCGGCCGGAGAGAGGGGCTGGAGTGACCGGTGAGAGGGGCCGGAGCGGCCGGAGAGGGCACAGAGTGACCAGAGAGGGGCACAGAGTGACCGGTGAGAGGGGCCGGAGTGGCCGGAGAGGGGCCAGAGTGACCGGTGAGAGGGGCCGGAGTGACCGGTGAGAGGGGCCGGAGTGACCGGTGAGAGGGGCCGGAGCGGCCGGAGAGGGGCTGGAGTGGCCGGTGAGAGAGGCACAGAGTGACCAGAGAGGGCACAGAGTGACCAGAGAGGGCACAGAGTGACCAGAGAGGGGCTGGAGTGACCAGAGAGGGCACAGAGTGACCACAGAGGGGCACAGAGTGACCAGAGAGAGGCACAGAGTGACCAGAGAGGGGCTGGAGTGACCAGACAGGGCACAGAGTGGCCAGAGAGGGGCACAGAGTGGCCAGAGAGGGGCACAGAGTGGCCAGAGAGGGGCACAGAGTGGCCAGAGAGGGCACAGAGTGACCAGAGAGGGGCACAGAGTGACCAGAGAGGGGTCGGAGTGGCCAGAGAGGGCACAGAGTGACCAGAGAGGGGCACAGAGTGGCCAGAGAGGGCACAGAGTGACCAGAGAGGGGCACAGAGTGGCCAGAGAGGGCACAGAGTGACCAGAGAGGGGCACAGAGTGACCAGAGAGGGGTCGGAGTGGCCAGAGAGGGGCACAGAGTGACCAGAGAGGGGCTGGAGTGACCAGAGAGGGGCTGGGAAGGGCTGGGGGCACTGGGAGGGGTCCAGCGATCCCAGTTTACCCCAGTTTGGGGTCTGGGGGCACTGGGAGGGGTCCAGTGGCCCCAGTTTACCCCAGTTTGGGGTCCCTGATGCCCGGCTGACCCCACGCAGGGACTGGGAGCGGGGCCGGGAGCGGCGCAGCCGGGATTACCGGGACTACGACCGGACTCGCCGGGAACGCTTCTCGCCCCCCCGGCACGAGCTGAGCCCCCCCCAGAAACGGCTGCGCAGGGACTGGTGAGAGACCCCCAAAACCCCCCAAATCCACCCCAAAACCCCCCAGAAACGGCTGCACAGGGAGAGACCCCCAAAACCCCCCAAATCCACCCCAAAACCCCCCAGAAACGGCTGCACAGGGAGAGACCCCCAAAACCCCCCAAATCCACCCCAAAACCCCCCAGAAACGGCTGTGCAGGGAGAGACCCCCAAAACCACCCCAAAACCCCCCAGAAACGGCTGCACAGGCACTGGAGAGAGACCCCCAAAATCCCCCAAATAAACACCAAAATCTGCCGGATTTTTCCTCGGAGATGACCCCGGAGCGGCCGTTCCACGGCCTCGCTGACCTCCCTGTGGCCGCAGGGATGACCGGGGAACTGACCACTGACCCTCAAACCCCACACTGACCCCCAAACCCTGCAGTGACCCCCCAGACCCCACACTGACCCCCAGACCCCACACTGACCCCCAGACCCCACACTGACCCCCAAACCCCACACTGACCCCCAAACCTCACAGTGACCCCCAAACCCTGCAGTGACCCCCAAACCCCACAGTGACCCCCAAACCCCACACTGACCGCTGTCCCCTGTGGCCGCAGGGATGACCACGGCACTGACCCCTGACCCCCCAGACCCCACACTGACCCCCAGACCCCACACTGACCGCTGTCCCCTGTGGCTGCAGGGATGACCACGGCACTGACCCCTGACCCCCCAGACCCCACACTGACCCCAGACCCCACACTGACCGCTGTCCCCTGTGGCCGCAGGGATGACCACGGCACTGACCCCTGACCCCCCAGACCCCACAGGGACCCCCAAACCCCACACTGACCCCTGACCCCACACTGACCCCCCAGACCCCACACTGACCGCTGTCCCCTGTGGCCGCAGGGATGACCACGGCACTGACCCCTACCACAGCGGCTACGAGCTGCCCTACAGCGGGGGCGGGGCCGGCCCCACCTACGGCCCCCCCCAGACGCCCTGGGGCCCCCACGAGATGCAGCACCAGCTCCTGCAGCACCAGCTGCTGCCCATCCAGGCCAGGTGAGCCCCAAAAACCCCCAAAATCACCCCAAAAACTGACCCGGCACCTGCAGCACCAGCTGCTGCCCATCCAGGCCAGGTGAGCCCCAAAAACCCCCAAAATCACCCCAAAAACTGACCCGGCACCTGCAGCACCAGCTGCTGCCCATCCAGGCCAGGTGAGCCCCAAAAACCCCCAAAATCACCCCAAAAACTGACCCGGCTCCTGCAGCACCAGCTGCTGCCCATCCAGGCCAGGTGAGCCCCAAAAACCCACAAAATCACCCCAAAAACTGACCCGGCTCCTGCAGCACCAGCTGCTGCCCATCCAGGCCGGGCGAGCCCCAAAAACCCACAAAACCACCCCAAAATCGGGATCCCCAACAACAACCCCAAGTTCTCCCATCATCAAAGCCCCTGATGTTGACCCCAAACTGCCCCAAAGAAACCCCAAACTGCCCCAGAGTGACCCCAAACTGCCCCATGGTGACCCCAAACTGCCCCATGGTGACCCCAAACTGACCCCAGACCCCACTGTGACCCCCAGGCTGGGCACCATCGCGGAGGTGGACCTGGGCATGGCCCCCCCGGTGATGGAAATCCCAAATAATGACCCCAAACTGCCCCAGACTGACCCCAAACTGCCCCGTGGTGACCCCAAACTGACCCCAGACCCTGCTGTGACCCCCCAGGCTGGGCACCATCGCGGAGGTGGACCTGGGCATGGCCCCCCCGGTGATGGAAATCCCAAATAATGACCCCAAACTGACCCCAAACTGCCCCAAACTGACCCCAGACCCCACTGTGACCCCCCAGGCTGGGCACCATCGCGGAGGTGGACCTGGGCATGGCCCCCCTGGTGATGGAAATCCCAAATAATGACCCCAAACTGCCCCAAACTGACCCCAGACCCCGCTGTGACCCCCCCAGGCTGGGCACCATCGCGGAGGTGGACCTGGGCATGGCCCCCCCGGTGATGAAGAGCTTCAAGGAGTTCCTGCTGTCTCTGGACGACGCCGTGGACGAGACGGAGGCGGTCAAGCGCTACAACGACTACAAGCTGGATTTCCGCCGGCAGCAGCTGCAGGAATTCTTCCTGGCGCACAAGGACGAGGAGTGGTACGTGCTGGGGGGAGCCTGGGGATGTTCTGCACGCCCCCCAAAAAACATCTCGGCTTCCCAAAAGCGCCGCTGCGTGCTGGGAAAGCGGGGATCCGGAATGATGGTGCCTAAAGGCGGGTGTGTTCCCCAAAAAAAGGGTGTGTTCCCCAAAAAAAGGGTGTGTTCCCCAAAAAAAGGGTGTGTTCCCCAAAAAAAGGGTGTGTTCCCCAAAAAAAGGGTCTGTTCCCCAAAAAAAGGGTGTGTTCCCCAAAAATCTGCGTATTCCCTGAAAAAACAGCACCCCAAAAAAGGGTTGGCAGGCCAAGGAAAGCAGGGGTGTTCCCAAAGAGACGCCGTGTTCCCAAAAATAATTAGAATCCTAAAAGAAAAAAAACCCCACAATTGGCGTTTGGGAAAAAAACGGTGTTGGAGAAATAATGCTGTGCCTCAGGGAAGTTTGGGGTCCAGAAAAAAAAGAATGGGGTTCAAGGAAGATTTGGGTGCCAGAAAAAAATTGGGGTTCAAAAGAAAAATAAAAGTTAGAAAGAAAAAACTGGCAGTCCAGAAAAACATTATATTACCTCCTCACCAAAAAATTGTGCGGAATTAAAAGTGCATCCACTTAAAAGAGTTTTGTGTGGAAAATAAGAATAGAAAGAAAGTTTGCACAGCTCCTTAAAAAGTGTTCTTTTAGAAGACTTGTGCATATAATAAATGGTTTGCACCCAAAAAATTTGATGCAGTTAGAAAAAATTTAAAATTGTAAACATATTTGTGTTTTAGAAGGGATGCTGTATTCCCCTGGAAAAATACCCAAAAGAGAATCTGCAACCAAAAAAAATTGTGTGCTAGAAAATTTCTGTACTTCTCTCTAAAAATGGGTAACACCCCCCCAAAAAATTCTGTCATTCCGAAACGGATTTCCAAAGCAGGGTTTGCATCCCAAAAATGCTTTCATTCCCCAAAAAATGCTCTAATTCCAAAAAAACAATTCTGGACCCCAAAAATCTTCCCCAAACTCGCTCAAAGTGGGGGGGGGGTCTCCCCCTGCCCTGTGGGGTCGCTCAGGTCGGGATTTGGGGTGGATTTGGGGTGGATTTTGGGGCTCTCTCCAGATTTAACGCTTCCCTTCTCTCCCAGCGCCCTCGGGAGCCGGGTTTGGGGTGGATTTGGGGTGGTTTTGGGGCTCTCTCCAGATTTAACGCTTCCCTTCTCTCCCAGCGCCCTCGGGAGCCGGGTTTGGGGTGGATTTGGGGTGGATTTTGGGGCTCTCTCCAGATTTAACGCTTCCCTTCTCTCCCAGCGCCCTCGGGAGCCGGGTTTGGGGTGGATTTGGGGTGATTTTGGGGCTCTCTCCAGATTTAACGCTTCCCTTCTCTCCCAGCGCCCTCGGGAGCCGCGGAGCCGCCGGGCGGGGCAGGCAGAGAGGGCGGGGCCGCGCACAATGCGGCGAGGTCACAGTGCAGGACGCAGCCAGGGACCTTTGTTGTTTTATTTTTGGGGGGGTTTGTGCCAAAAAAGCGGCCGATTTCGGGGCCGGGGTTTTAAAATCGCCGCAGTTTTCGGGGCCCGGCGGACGGCGACGCTCGCGGCGAGTGTAGGTATGGACCCCCCCCCAAACCCCACGGGACACCTGGAACACCTCGGAACGCCCTCAAAGACCCCAGAAACAGCTCAGAATGCCCAGAAACGCCCCAAAACCACCCAGGAAACCCTGAAAACACCCTCAAAAAGCACTTCCAAACACCCCAGAAACAGCCAGAAACGCTCCTGAAAGTCCCCCCAAACCACACCAAAAACGTGCCAAAACACCCCCAAAAAGTTTCAAAAACACTCTCAAAAGGTGCCCAAAGTACACTCAAAATAATGTGAAATCATCTCAAAGCATATCTGAAAACTCCTAAAAATCACAAACCTGTATTTCATAGTTGTTGAAAAACACCCCCAAAAATACAAGAAACGTTTCTAAAAACATCCCTGCAAATGTCTCAAAGCAGCCCCAAAAATGCTCTCAGAAGAGCCTCAAAACCAGCCCAGAACACTCCAAAAACGTGCCAAAAGTCTTGAAACCATAGAAAAGTCACACCCGAAACATTCCCGAGAGCTAAAAAAGCCTCCAAAAATTCCTGAAAACACCTCAAAGCACCTCTGAAAACACCTTCAAAATACCACCCAAAGCAGCGTAGAAACTGCCCCAAAATTCCCCCCAAAAACCCTGAACTCATCTTAGAGCAGCAGAAATCCCCCAAAACCTGAAGCCCCTCTGAGGGGGCTCCGATCTCCCCCAGTTTAGGGGTCACTGGGGGTCCCAGCTGTACCAAACGGGGATCCCCACCCTCCATTTATACCAGACTCGGGGTTCCCCCATAAATTTGGGGTCTCCCCCAAATCCCCGAGACCCGGAGTCCCCCTCCCCAATTCAGGATTTTCCCCATCCCCGCTTGTGTCAGACCGAGGGTTCCCTTCCCTTCCCAAACTCTCCAAACTGGGCTCCCCCCTCCCCAAAAATCCCCGATTCGGGGTGCCCCTCCATAACCCTGCGGGCCCAGGGGGTTGTGAGCGGCCCCCTGAGCCCCGCTTTCCCCGTTTCTCCCCGTTTTTCCCCCGATTCCCAGGTTCCGCTCCAAGTACCACCCGGATGAGGCCGGGAAGCGGCAGCAGGAGGCCCAGGCCGCCCTCAGGAACCGCCTCGGGGTCTTCCTCTACCTCTGGGAGCACGGCTGGTTCGACAACCTGCTCCTGGACATCGACCGTGCCCCCCAAATCATCAAAACCCTCGACGCAGGTACCCCAAAAGCATCCCTGCTATCCCAAAAGCTCCTCTCGGAGCCCTTGGAGGCACCCGCTGGTGGTGGCAGCCTGGAGTTACCCAGGGAATTACCCCCCGACACTCTGAATCACTGCTTACAGCCGCAGAGGCCACCCCAAAGTTCCTTCCTGATGCTCCAAAAATATCCCAAACATCCCGACAATCCCTCCCTGGCACTCCAGAAAAATCCCTTAAAGTGTTCCTGGTCCCCCAGGAACATTTCTGACCTGTTCTTCGGAGTCTTCTTCGGGGTTTCCGACCAATTCTTGGGTGTTTCTTCCCCATTTCCGTGTTTCTTGACCCATTTTTGGGTGTTCTTAACTTATTTCCCTGAGTTTTTTACATATTTTTGGAGGTTTTCAATCCATTTCACAGAGTTACTGAAAACAGAAGCACTGAGGGGAGGAAAGGGCAGGAGAGTGTGAGGGGAGAAAAAGGCGGGAAGGTGTGAGGGGGGGAAAAGGGCGGGAAAGCGTGAGGGGAGAAAAGGGCGGGAAAGCGTGAGGGGAGAAAAAGTCAGGAAAGTGTGAGGGGAGAAAAAGGAAAGTGAGGGGAGAAAAAGGCAGGAAAGTGTGAGGGGAGAAAAAGGAAAGTGAGGGGAGAAAAAGGCAGGAAAGTGTGAGGGGAGAAAAAGGAAAGTGAGGGGGGAAAAAGGAAAGTGAGGGGAGAAAAAGGAAAGTGAGGGGAGAAAAAGGCAGGAAAGTGTGAGGGGGGGAAAATGGAAAGTGAGGGGAGAAAAGGGCGGGAAAGTGTGAGGGGAGAAAAAGGAAAGTGAGGGGAGAAAAAGGCAGGAAAGTGTGAGGGGAGAAAAAGGAAAGTGAGGGGAGAAAAAGGCAGGAAAGTGTGAGGGGGGAAAAAGGAGAATGTTAGGGGAGAAAAAGGCAGGAAAGTGACAGGAGAAAAAGGCAGGAAAATGACAGGAGAAGAAGGTAGGAAAGTGGGAGGGGGGGAAAGTGTGGGGGGAGAGAAAGGCAGGAGAGTGTGAGGGGGGGAAAAGGGCGGGAAAGCGTGAGGGGAGAAAAGGGCGGGAAGGTGTGAGGGGGGAAAAAGGAAAGTGAGGGGAGAAAAAGGAAAGTGAGGGGAGAAAAAGGCAGGAAAGTGTGAGGGGGGGAAAAAGGAAAGTGAGGGGAGAAAAAGGCAGGAAAGTGTGAGGGGAGAAAAAGGAAAGTGAGGGGAGAAAAAGGCAGGAAAGTGTGAGGGGAGAAAAAGGAAAGTGAGGGGAGAAAAAGGCAGGAAAGTGTGAGGGGAGAAAAAGGAAAGTGAGGGGGGAAAAAGGAAAGTGAGGGGAGAAAAAGGAAAGTGAGGGGAGAAAAAGGCAGGAAAGTGTGAGGGGGGGAAAAAGGAAAGTGAGGGGAGAAAAGGGCGGGAAAGTGTGAGGGGGGGAAAAAGGAAAGTGAGGGGAGAAAAGGGCGGGAAAGTGTGAGGGGAGAAAAAGGAAAGTGAGGGGAGAAAAAGGCAGGAAAGTGTGAGGGGAGAAAAAGGAAAGTGAGGGGAGAAAAAGGCAGGAAAGTGTGAGGGGGGAAAAAGGAGAATGTTAGGGGAGAAAAAGGCAGGAAAGTGACAGGAGAAAAAGGCAGGAAAATGACAGGAGAAGAAGGTAGGAAAGTGGGAGGGGGGGAAAGTGTGGGGGGAGAGAAAGGCAGGAGAGTGTGAGGGGGGGAAAAGGGCGGGAAAGCGTGAGGGGAGAAAAGGGCGGGAAGGTGTGAGGGGGGAAAAAGGAAAGTGAGGGGAGAAAAAGGAAAGTGAGGGGAGAAAAAGGCAGGAAAGTGTGAGGGGAGAAAAAGGAAAGTGAGGGGAGAAAAAGGCAGGAAAGTGTGAGGGGGGGAAAAAGGGGAATGTTAGGGGAGAAAAAGGCAGGAAAATGACAGGAGAAGAAGGTAGGAAAGTGGGAGGGGGGGAAAGTGTGGGGGGAGAGAAAGGCAGGAGAGTGTGAGGGGGGAAAAAGGAAAGTGAGGAGAAAAAGGCAGGAAAGTGACAGGAGAGGAAGGTAGGAAAGTGAGGGGGGGAAAAGGGTGTAGAGGGAGAAAAAGGCAGGAGAGTGTGAGGGGAAAAAAGGCAAGAGAGTGTGAGGGGAAAAAAGGGGAGGAGAGTGTGAGGTGGGAAAAAGGGGAGGAGAGTGTGAGGTGGGAAAAAGGAAAGTGAGAGTAGAAAAAGGCAGGAAACTGACAGGAGAAGAAGGCAGGAAAGTGACAGGAGAAGAAGGCAGGAAAGTGACAGGAGAAAAAGGCCAGAAAGTGACAGGAGAAGGTCGGAAAGTGAGAGGGGGAAAAGAGTGTGAGGGGAGAAAAAGGCAGGAGAGTGTGAGGGGAGAAAAAGGCGGGAAACTGTGAGGGGAGAAAAAGGCGGGAAAGTGTGAGGAGGGGAAAAGGTGGTGAAGTGTGAGGGGGAAAAAGGGGAAAGTGTGAGGGGAGAAAAAGGCGGGAAAGTGTGAGGAGGGGAAAAGTCAGGAAATGTGAGCGAATGATGTGGAGGGAGGTCATGAGGGGACACCCATTTCGGAATGTTTCTGATACAATTCCAGGTGGTTTTATTCCAATTTCAGGTATGTTTAATCTATTCTCATGTGGTTGTTACCTGTCTTTTAGTCCTTTAAAGCCAATTTTTGGGTTTTTTTCACCCAATTTTGATTTTTTTTTTTTCTCAATTTTCACATTTTCCCCCATTTCCAACAATGATTAAGATGGAGGGGGGAAAAGGATCCTTCCCCCTCTCAGTTTCTAATCCTATTTTCAGGAATTCCTGGCCCGTTTTTGGGGCGTTTTTAACCCTGCTGTTGGTGTTTGTTCCTGCTGTTTTCTGTGTTTTCCAGCGGTGATTAAGATGGAAGGGGGTACAGAGCACGACCTGCGGATCCTGGAGCAGGAGGAGGAGGAGGAGCGGACAGAAAAGGCCGAAGGCCCCAAAAAGGAGGAGCCGCGGCCACCGGAGCCCCCCGGGAAAGGCCCCCCAGAGCGGCCCGATGGCGATGACAGCACCAAGGTCGGGGGCTTTGGGGTTCCCTGGGGAATTCTGGGGTTCCCTGGGGAATTTTGGCGTCTGCTGGAGTCACTTCGGTCCTTGTGGTCTTTTCTGGGGATCCCTGAGGGGATTTTTCAAGTTTGCTTTTATTCTCAGGGGGTACTTTAGGGTCACCTGGGGGTCTTTTGGGGTGCCCACGGTCTCTTTTAAGGCCCCCTAGGGCTATTTGGGGTCCTTTTTTGCCTCCTGGGGTGTTTTTCGGGGTCTGTTTTTGGGGTTCTTTGGGATCCCTTTTGTCCTTTGGGGTCCTCTTTGACCCCCCCCCCTCCCCACAGGCCGAAGGGGCGGAGCCAGGGGCGGAGCCTGCGGCAGGGGCGGGGCCAGAGGAAGAGGAGGAGGGGCCAGACAAGGGGCCCAAGGCTGAGGACGGTGACAAGGAGGGCGGGGCCAAGGTACGTGGACACGCCCCCAAATGACCACACCCCACAAAGCTCCACCCCCACATCCCTCCAGTAATGCTGATGAGGCCCCGCCCCTCTTCATTAACCACCCCAGCTTATAACGAGCCATGCCCCTTTCTAACGAACCACATCCCTCCCCAAGAGCCCCACCCCATGGAAAGCACCGCCCCTCTACACAAGCCACACCCCTTTAAAGGCCCCTCCCCTTCAGGCACCCTGTAGGCTCCTCCCATCCTCATTAAATCACTTTAAGCCCCACCCCTTCCACCCTGGCCACGCCCCCTGACGCCCCCCCCCCAATGCTGTCCCTGCAGGGGCGGCCACGCCAGCGCAGCCGGGACAGCGAGGACGGGGACAGTGACAGCGGGGACAGCGAGGGGGGGACACGGAGAGCCCCGGGCAAGGACGGTGAGGGGACAGGGAGGGGACACGGAGAGAGGACAGGGGACACGGGGGACAGGGACAGTGAGGGGGGGACACGGAGAGCCCCGGGCAAGGACGGTGAGGGGACAGGGACAGTGAGGAGGGGACACAGAGAGGGGACAGGGACAGTGAGGAGGGGACACAGAGAGGGGACAGGGGACAGGGACAGCGAGGGGGGGACACAGAGAGCCCCGGGCAAGGACGGTGAGGGGACAGGGAAGGGACACGGAGAGAGGACAGGGGACACAGGGGACAGGGACAGTGAGGGGGGGACACGGAGAGGGCACAGGGGCACAGAGAGGGGTCTGGCGGGTTCATGAGGGAACATGGGGGGCCATTCTGGGGGTTTTGGGGTGTGTTCTTTGGGTTGGGGGAATCCCTGAGGTCCTGGCGGGGGTCTGGGGGGTGTTTGGGGTCTCTGAGGGTGTTTGGGGTTGGGGTCTCGGGGGGGGTTTGGGGTTTGGGTCTCTGGGGTGTTTGGGGTCTCTGAGGGTGTTTGGGGTCGCTGGGGGTGTTTGGGGTCTCTGGGGGGGATTGGGGTCTCTGGTGGGGTTTGGGGTTTTGGGGGGTTTGGGGTCTCTGGGGGTGTTTGGGGTTGGGGTCTCTGGGGGGTTTGGGGTTGGGGTCTCTGGGGTGTTTGGGGTCTCTGGGGGGGTTTGGGGTTGGGGTCTCTATGGGGTTTGGGGTCTCTGGGGGGTTTGGGGTCTCTGGGGGGGTTTGGGGTCTCTGAGGGTGTTTGGGGTCTCTGGGGGGTTTGGGGTTGGGGTCTCTGGGGGGGTTTGGGGTCTCGGGGGTGTTTGGTGTTTTGGGGATTTTGGGGCAGGTCTCTGCAGTGTTTTTGGGGTGTCCCCCCTGACCCCAGCCCGTGTCCCCCCCCCCCGTCCAGAGGAGCCCAAGGAGGACAAAGGGCACGGCCAGGACGAGGCCGGGACCCCTCCCCCCACGGCCGCCCCCTCCCCCCCCCAGAAGGGCAAGGAGGGGGTCCCGGGGGGGGTCCCGGGGGGAGCCCCCGAGCCGAAGCCGCGGCCGCTGCACAAGACGTGCTCGCTGTTCATGCGCAACATCGCGCCCAACATCGCGCAGGCCGAGATCGTGGCGGTGAGTGAGGGGCAGGGGGGGCCCGGGGAGGGGCCGGGAGCCCCCCCAGAGCCCCCCCAGAAACGCCCCCTGTGCCCCCCCCCCCCAGCTCTGCAAGCGCTACCCCGGCTTCATGCGCGTGGCGCTGTCGGAGCCGCAGCCCGAGAGGAGGTGAGGGGGTTTAGGGGAGTTTGGGGGGATTTGGGGGGATTTGGGAGAGTTCTGGGGGGAGTTCAGGGGGATTTGGGGGAGTTTTGGGGGATTTGGGGGAGTTTTGGGGGGATTTGGGGGGATTTGGGGGAGTTCAGGGGGGTTTGGGGGAGTTTTGGGGGGATTTGGGGGAGTTCAGGGGGGTTTGGGGGAGTTCTGGGGGGATTTGGGGGAGTTCAGGGGGATTTGGGGGGGATTTGGGGGAGTTCAGGGGGATTTGGAGGAGTTCTGGGGGGTTTGGGGGGGATTTGGGGGAGTTCAGGGGGATTTGGGGGGGATTTGGGGGGAGTTTGGGGGGATTTGGGGGGGATTTGGAGGAGTTCTGGGGGGTTTGGGGGAGTTCTGGGGGGTTTGGGGGAGTTCAGGGGGATTTGGGGGGATTTGGGGGAGTTCAGGGGGATTTGGGGGAGTTCTGGGGGGTTTGGGGGGATTTGGGGGAGTTCAGGGGGATTTGGGGGGGTTTGGGGGGAGTTCTGGGGGATTTGGGGGAGTTCTGGGGGGATTTGGGGGAGTTCTGGGGGGTTTGGGGGAGTTCAGGGGGATTTGGGGGGATTTGGGGGAGTTCAGGGGGATTTGGGGGAGTTCTGGGGGGTTTGGGGGGGATTTGGGGGAGTTCAGGGGGATTTGGGGGAGTTCAGGGGGATTTGGGGGAGTTCTGGGGGATTTGGGGGAGTTCAGGGGGGAGTTCTGGGGGATTTGGGGGAGTTCAGGGGGGAGTTCAGGGGGATTTGGGGGAGTTTTGGGGTTTGGGGGAGTTCAGGGGGATTTGGGGGGGATTTTGGGTGGATTTTGGGGTTTTTTGGGGCTCACAGAGAGGTTTTTTCCCCTCTCAGGTTCTTCAGGAGGGGCTGGGTGGATTTTGGGTGGATTTTGGGGGTTTTTGGGGCTCACAAAGAGGTTTTTTCCCCTCTCAGGTTCTTCAGGAGGGGCTGGGTGGATTTTGGGTGGATTTTGGGGTTTTTTGGGGCTCACAGAGAGGTTTTTTCCCCTCTCAGGTTCTTCAGGAGGGGCTGGGTGGATTTTGGGTGGATTTTGGGTGGATTTTGGGGGTTTTTGGGGCTCACAAAGAGGTTTTTTTCCCCTCTCAGGTTCTTCAGGAGGGGCTGGGTGGATTTTGGGTGGATTTTGGGGGTTTTTGGGGCTCACAAAGAGGTTTTTTCCCCTCTCAGGTTCTTCAGGAGGGGCTGGGTGGATTTTGGGTGGATTTTGGGTGGATTTTGGGTGGATTTTGGGGTTTTTTGGGGCTCTCAGAGGGGTTTTTTCCCCTCTCAGGTTCTTCAGGAGGGGCTGGGTGGATTTGGGGGGGATTTTGTGTGGAATTTGGGGGTTTTTGGGGCTCACAGAGGGGTTTTTTTCCTCTCTCAGGTTCTTCAGGAGGGGTTGGGTGGATTTTGGGTGGAATTTGGGGGTTTTTGGGGCTCACAGAGGGGTTTTTTCCCCTCTCAGGTTCTTCAGGAGGGGCTGGGTGGATTTTGGGTGGATTTTGGGTGGATTTTGGGTGGATTTTGGGTGGAATTTGGGGTTTTTGGGGCTCACAGAGGGGTTTTTTCCCCTCTCAGGTTCTTCAGGAGGGGCTGGGTGACCTTTGACCGCAGTGTGAACATCAAGGAGATTTGCTGGAGCCTGCAGAACATCCGGGTGCGTTTTGGGGAATATTGGGGTGAATTTGACAGATTTTGGGATGTTTTTTGTGTTTTCCCAGCTGCGGGAGTGCGAGCTGAGCCCCGGTGTGACCCGGGCTGGATTTGGGGTGAATTAGGGATGATTTTAGGGTAAATTTGATGGATTTTGGGATGTTTTGTGTTTTCCCAGCTGCGGGAGTGTGAGCTGAGCCCCGGTGTGACCCGGGCTGGGTTTGGGGTGAATTAGGGATGATTTTGGGGTGAATTAGGGATGATTTTGGGGTGAATCTGAGTGATTTTGGGATGTTTTTGTGTTTCCCAGCTGCGGGAGTGCGAGCTGAGCCCCGGGCTGGGTTTGGGGTGAATTAGGGATGATTTTGGGGTGAATCTGAGTGATTTTGGGGTGAATTAGGGATGATTTTGGGGTGAATCTGAGTGATTTTGGGGTGAATCTGAGTGATTTTGGGGTGAATTAGGGATGATTTTAGGGTGAATCTGAGTGATTTTGGGATGTTTTGTGTTTTCCCAGCTGCGGGAGTGCGAGCTGAGCCCCGGAGTGAACCGGGCTGGATTTTGGGGTGTATTAGGGATGATTTTAGGGTGAATTTGATGGATTTTGGGGTATTTTTGTGTGTTCCCAGCTGCGGGAGTGCGAGCTGAGCCCCGGGGTGAACCGGGCTGGATTTTGGGTGTATTTGGGGTGATTTTGGGGTGAATTAGGGATGATTTTAGGGTGAATCTGAGTGATTTTAGGGTGAATTTGATGGATTTTGGGATGTTCTGTGTTTTCCCAGCTGCGGGAGTGCGAGCTGAGCCCCGGAGTGAACCGGGCTGGATTTTGGGGTGAATTAGGGATGATTTTGGGGTGAATTAGGGATGATTTTAGGGTAAATTTGATGGATTTTGGGATGTTTTGTGTGTTCCCAGCTGCGGGAGTGCGAGCTGAGCCCCGGAGTGAACCGGGCTGGATTTTGGGGTGAATTAGGGATGATTTTGGGGTGAATCTGAGTGATTTTGGGGTGAATTTGATGGATTTTGGGGTGTTCTGTGTGTTCCCAGCTGCGGGAGTGCGAGCTGAGCCCCGGGGTGAACCGGGCTGGATTTTGGGGTGAATTAGGGATGATTTTGGGGTGAATTAGGGATGATTTTGGGGTGAATTAGGGATGATTTTAGGGTGAATCTGAGTGATTTTGGGATGTTTTGTGTGTTCCCAGCTGCGGGAGTGCGAGCTGAGCCCCGGAGTGAACCGGGCTGGGTTTGGGGTGAATTAGGGATGATTTTGGGGTGAATTAGGGATGATTTTGGGGTGAATTAGGGATGATTTTAGGGTGAATCTGAGTGATTTTGGGGTGAATTTGATGGATTTTGGGATGTTTTGTGTGTTCCCAGCTGCGGGAGTGCGAGCTGAGCCCCGGCGTGACCCGGGCTGGATTTTGGGGTGAATTAGGGATGATTTTGGGGTGAATTAGGGATGATTTTAGGGTAAATCTGAGTGATTTTGGGATGTTCTGTGTGTTCCCAGCTGCGGGAGTGCGAGCTGAGCCCCGGGGTGAACCGGGACCTGACGCGGCGCGTGCGGAACGTGTCGGGGCTGACGCAGCACCGGCCCGTGGTGCGCCACGACATCAAGCTGGCGGCGCGGCTGGTGCAGGCCCTGGACGCGCGGGCGCGGCTCTGGAGCCCCCCGGGAGCGGCCGCGGCGCCCGAGACCCCCGGGGACGGCGGGGACAGCGCCGGGGACACCGAGCCCCCGCCCGCCGCTGAGCCCGGGGTGAGCCACAGCAGGGGGACAGACACCGGGGGGACGGGGTCCTGTAGGGTGTCACAGTGTCCTGCAAGGTGTCACAGTGTCCCCTGGGGTCCTGCAGGGTGTCACAGGGGGGACAGGGTCCTGCAGGGTGTCCCCAGTGTCCCCTGGGGTCCTGCAGGGTGTCACAGGGGGGACAGGGTCCTGCAGGGTGTCCCCAGTGTCCCCTGGGGTCCTGCAGGGTGTCACAGGGGGGACAGGGTCCTGCAGGGTGTCCCCAGTGTCCCCTGGGGTCCTGCAGGGTGTCACAGGGGGGACAGGGTCCTGCAGGGTGTCCCCAGTGTCCCCTGGGGTCCTGCAGGGTGTCACAGGGGGGACAGGCTCCTGCAGGGTGTCACAGTGTCCCCAGTGTCCTGTAGGGTGTCCCCATGGTGTCCCCATGGTGTCCCCTGGGGTCCTGCAGGGTGTCACAGGGGGGACAGGGTCCTGCAGGGTGTCACAGGGGGGACAGGGTCCTGCAGGGTGTCACAGTGTCCCCATGGTGTCCCCATGGTGTCCCCTGGGGTCCTGCAGGGTGTCACAGGGGGGACAGGGTCCTGCAGGGTGTCACAGGGGGGACAGGGTCCTGTAGGGTGTCACAGTGTCCCCAGTGTCCTGCAAGGTGTCCCCAGTGTCCTGCAAGGTGTCCCCAGTGTCCCCTGGGGTCCTGCAGGGTGTCACAGTGTCCCCAGGGGTTCTGCAGGGTGTCCCCAGTGTCCCCAACGCTGTCCCCAATGCTGTCCCCAGGCGCAGAACCCGGTGCTGCGGCACATCCCCAGTGTCCCCAGCGCTGTCCCCAGTGTCCCCAATGTCCCCAACGCTGTCCCCAACGCTGTCCCCAGGCGCAGAACCCGGTGCTGCGGCACATCCCCAGTGTCCCCAGTGTCCCCAATGTCCCCAATGCTGTCCCCAGTGTCCCCAATGTCCCCACGGCTGTCCCCAGGCGCAGAACCCCGTGCTGCGGCACATCACCGATTACCTGATCGAGGAGGTGAGCGCGGAGGAGGAGGAGCTGCTGGGGCAGGGCCAGGCCCAGGGCCAGGGCCAGGGCCAGGGCGCGGCGCCGGCCGAGGACGCGGCACGCGAGGCCAACCCGGCCGAGGTCACCGTGGAGCGCGACGAGAAACTGCTCAAGGTGGGGCTGTGTCCCCTCTGTGCCGCCCTGAGCGTGTCCCTGTCCCCTGGGTGTCCCATGGGTGTCCCCTGGGTGTCCCCTGGGAGTCCCCAGTGTCCCCAGCATCCCCTGGGTGTCCCCAGTGTCCCCAGCATCCCCTGGGTGTCCCCAGCGTCCCCTGGGTGTCCCCTGGGTGTCCCCTGGGTGTCCCCTGGGAGTCCCCTGGGTGTCCCCAATGTGCCCTGGGTGTCCCCTGGGTGTCCCCAGCATCCCCTGGGTGTCCTCTGGGTGTCCCCTCTCTGCCACCCTGAGCGTGTCCCTGTCCCCTGGGAGTCCCCTGGGTGTCCCCTGGGAGTCCCCTGGGTGTCCCCAGCATCCCCTGGGTGTCCCCTGGGTGTCCCCAACATCCCCTGGGTGTCCCCTGGGTGTCCCCAGTGTCCCCAGCATCCCCTGGGTGTCCCCTGGGTGTCCCCTGGGTGTCCCCTGGGTGTCCCCAGTGTCCCCAAGGTCCCCTGGGTGTCCCCTGGGCGTCCCCTGGGTGTCCCCAGTGTCCCCTGGGTGTCCCCAGCATCCCCTGGGTGTCCCCTGGGTGTCCCCTGGGTGTCCCCAGCATCCCCTGGGTGTCCCCTGGGTGTCCCCTGGGTGTCCCCAGTGTCCCCAGTGTCCCCAACATCCCCTGGGTGTCCCCAGCGTCCCCTGGGTGTCCGCTGGGTGTCCCCTGGGTGTCCCCAGCATCCCCTGGGTGTCCCCAGTGTCCCCTGGGTGTCCCCAGCATCCCCTGGGTGTCCCCTGGGAGTCCCCTGGGTGTCCCTGGGTGTCCCCTGGGTGTCCCCTGGGTGTCCCCAGTGTCCCCTGGGTGTCCCCTGGGTGTCCCCAATGTCCCCTGGGTGTTCCCTGGGTGTCCCCTGGGTGTCCCCTGGGTGTTCCCTGGGTGTCCCCTGGGTGTTCCCTGGGTGTCCCCTGGGTGTCCCCAGTGTCCCCAGCATCCCCTGGGTGTCCCCAGTGTCCCCAGTGTCCCCTGGGTGTCCCCTGGGTGTCCCCTGGGTGTCCCCAGTGTCCCCAGTGTCCCCTGGGTGTGGCAGGTGCTGGACCGGCTGCTGCTGTACCTGCGGATCGTGCACTCTGTGGATTACTACAACACCTCCGAGTACCCCAACGAGGACGAGATGCCCAACAGGTGCGGCATCATCCACGTGCGGGGCCCGCTGCCCCCCAACCGCGTGTCCCACGGCGAAGGTGAGCCCCAAAAACCCCCAAACCACCCCAAAATAACCCTGAACCACCCCAGAATAACCCTGAACCACCCCAAAAACCCCAAAACCACCAAAACCACCCCAAAACCACCCCAAAACCACCCCAAAACAACCCCAAAACCTCCTCAAATCCAACCGCGTGTCCCACGGCGAAGGTGAGCCCCAGAAACCCCCAAAACCACCCCAAAACAACCCCAAAACCACCCCAAAACAACCCCAAAACCACCCCAAAACAACCCCAAAACCTTCTCAAATCCAGCCGTGTGTCCCACGGCAAAGGTGAGCCCCAGAAACCCCCAAAACCACCCCAAAATAACCCTGAACCACCCCAGAATAACCCTGAACCACCCCAAAAACCCCCAAAACCACCCCAAAACCACCCCAACAACCCCAAAACCTCCTCAAATCCAACCGCGTGTCCCATGGCGAAGGTGAGCCCCAAAAACCCCCAAAACCACCCCAAAATAACCCTAAACCACCCCAAAATAACCCTGAACCACCCCAAAATAACCCTGAACCACCCCAAAAAAACCCTAAACAGCCCCAAAAACCCCCTGAACCACCCCAAAACCGCCCCAAAAACCACCAAAACCACCCCAAAACCTCCTCAAATCCAACCGCGTGTCCCACGGCGAAGGTGAGCCCCAGAAACCCCCAAAACCACCCCAAAATAACCCTGAACCACCCCAGAATAACCCTGAACCACCCCAAAAAAACCCTAAACAGCCCCAAAAACCCCCTGAACCACCCCAAAACCTTCTCAAATCCAGCCGTGTGTCCCACGGTGAAGATGAGCCCCAAAATCCCATTTTTACCCCATTTTTGTCAGTTTTATGGGGTTTTTATGGGGTTTTGGGCATTCCCAGTGACCCCAATATCCCATTTTCACCCCGTTTTTGTGGTTTTTATGGGGTTTTTGTCACTCCTGGTGACCCCAATATCCCATTTTCACCCCGTTTTTGTGGTTTTTATGGGGTTTTTGTCACTCCTGGTGACCCCAATATCCCATTTTCACCCCGTTTTTGGTGGTTTTATGGGGTTTTGGGCATTCCCAGTGACCCCAATATCCCATTTTCACCCCGTTTTTGTGGTTTTTACGGGGTTTTTGTCACTCCTGGTGACCCCAATATCCCATTTTCACCCCGTTTTTGTGGTTTTATGGGGTTTTTGTCACTCCTGGTGACCCCAATATCCCATTTTCACCCCGTTTTTGTGGTTTTATGGGGTTTTTGGCATTCCCAGTGACCCCAATATCCCATTTTTACCCCATTTTTGTCATTTTTACGGGGTTTTTGTCACTCCTGGTGACCCTGGTGTCCCCCGCTGGCAGTGGCCGAGTGGCAGCGCGGTTTCGAGGCCCGGCTGGCCCCGATCCCAGTGACCCCAATATCCCATTTTCACCCTGTTTTTGTGTTTTTTACGGGGTTTTTGTCACTCCTGGTGACCCCAATATCCCATTTTCACCCCGTTTTTGGTGGTTTTATGGGGTTCTGACCGTTCCTGCTGTCCCCCGCTGGCAGTGGCCGAGTGGCAGCGCGGTTTCGAGGCCCGGCTGGCCCCAATCCCAGCGACCCCAATATCCCATTTTCACCCCGTTTTTGGTGGTTTTATGGGGTTTTGGGCATTCCCAGTGACCCCAATATCCCATTTTCACCCCGTTTTTGGTGGTTTTATGGGGTTTCTGTCACTCCTGGTGACCGTGGTGTCCCCTGCTGGCAGTGGCCGAGTGGCAGCGCGGTTTCGAGGCCCGGCTGACCCCGATCCCAGTGACCCCAATATCCCATTTTCACCCCGTTTTTGTGTTTTTTACGGGGTTTTTGTCACTCCTGGTGACCGTGGTGTCCCCCCCTGGCAGTGGCCGAGTGGCAGCGCGGTTTCGAGGCCCGGCTGGCCCCGCTGCTGGCCGGCCCCGGCGCGGTGCCCGAGGAGGAGGCGCAGCGCCTCGGCCGCAAGGACCCCGAGCAGGAGCTGGAGAAATTCGTCAGCGCCAACACCCAGGAGCTGGGCAAGGACAAGTGGCTGTGTCCCCTCAGCGGCAAGAAGTTCAAGGTGGGGACATTGGGGACATTGGGGACACTCTGGGGACATTGGGAACACTCTGGGGACACCCTGGGGACATTGGGGACACCCTGGGGACACCCTGGGGACATTGGGGACACCCAGGAGCTGGGCAAGGACAAGTGGCTGTGTCCCCTCAGCGGCAAGAAGTTCAAGGTGGGGACATTGGGGACACTCTGGGGACATTGGGGACACTCTGGGGACACCCTGTGATCATTGGGGACACTCTGGGGGCACTGGGGACACCCTGGGGACACCCTGGGGACATTGGGGACACTCTGGGGACATTGGGGACACTCTGGGGGCATTGGGGACACTCTGGGGACATTGGGGACACTCTGGGGGCATTGGGGACACTCTGGGGACACCCTGGGGATACTGGAGGACAGTGGAGGGTCAATCCCCCAATCCCAATGTCCCCTGGATCCCTCGATGTCCCCTGCTGTCCCCTGCTGTCCCCAATGTCCCCAATGTCCCCAATGTCCCCTGCTGTCCCCACTGTCCCCACTGTCCCCAATGTCCCCAGGGCCCCGAGTTCGTGCGCAAACACATCTTTAACAAGCACGGGGACAAGATGGGGCTGTGTGACCCCGATGTCCCCTGGCTGTCCCTGATCCCCCGATGTCCCCTGCTGTCCCCTGATGTCCCCCAATGTCCCCTGCTGTCCCCAGGGCCCCGAGTTTGTGCGCAAACACATCTTTAACAAGCACGGGGACAAGATGGGGCTGTGTGACCCTGATGTCCCCTGATGTCCCCGATGTCCCCTGATGTCCCCAATGTCCCCAATGTCCCCAGTGTCCCCAATGTCCCCTGCTGTCCCCTGCTGTCCCCAGGGCCCCGAGTTCGTGCGCAAGCACATCTTTAACAAGCACGGGGACAAGATGGGCGCCGTGCGCAAGGAGGTTTTGTTCTTCAACAATTTCCTGATGGACCCCAAGCGCCCGGCCCTGCCCGAGGGCGGCAAAGGCGGCCCCGCCGCGGGCCCCAACGCCGGTCAGTGCCACACCTGTCTCACCTGTGTCACACCTGTGTGTCACCTGTGTCACCTGTGTGTCGCCTGTGTCACCTCCTGTGTCACCTGTCACCTGTGTCACACCTGTGTGTCACACCTGTGTCACCTCCTGTGTCAGCTGTGTGTCACCTGTGTGTCACCTGTGTCACCTGTGTCACACCTGTGTCACCTGTGTGTCACCTGTGTCACACCTGTGTCACCTGTGTGTCATCTGTGTGTCACCTGTGTGTCACCTGTGTGTCACCTGTGTCACCTTCTGTGTGTCACCTGTGTGTCACCTGTGTGTCACCTGTCTCACCTGTGTGTCACCTGTGTCACCTGTGTCACCTGTGTCACACCTGTGTGTCACCTGTGTCACCTCCTGTGTCAGCTGTGTGTTACCTGTGTCACCTGTGTCACCTGTGTGTCACCTGTGTCACACCTGTGTGTCACCTGTGTCACCTCTGTCACCTCCTGTGTCACCTGTGTGTCACCTGTGTCACACCTGTGTCACCTCCTGTGTCACCTGTGTCAGCTGTGTCACCTGTGTCACACCTGTGTCACACCTGTGTGTCACCTGTGTCACCTGTGTGTCAGCTGTGTGTCACCTGTGTCACCTGTGTCACCTGTGTCAGCTCTGTCATCTCCTATGTGTCACCTGTGTCACCTCCTGTGTCACCTCCTGTGTCACCTGTGTCAGCCATGCCACCCTCATTGTTCCTTGGGGACACTTCTGGTGACCCCTGAGTGACCCTGAATGACCTTTGACCCTCCTGAATGACCCCTTTGACCCCTGAGTGACCCCCGAGTGACCTTTGCCCCCCTGAGTGACCCCAAGTGACCCCGTGTCCCCCCGTGTGTCCCCTGTGTGTCCCCCGAGTGACCCCTGAGTGACCCCGAGTGACCTTTGTCCCCCGTGTGTCCCCCGTGTGACCCCCGAGTGACCCCGTGTGACCCCTGAGTGACCCCTGAGTGACCTTTGCCCCCCGAGTGACCCCGTGTCCCCCGTGTGTCCCCAGGGCTGGCTCCGGGGGGGCTCCCGTACCCCCCCCAGTCCCCGCAGGGGCTGCTGCCCTACGGGACCCCCCGGCCCCCCATGCTGGGCTACGGAGGTACCGGGGAAATCGGGGGGAAACCGGGAAAAACTGGGGGAAATCGGGGCATTTTGGGGCATTTCGGGGAAAATCGGGGAAAATCGGGGGGAAAACAGGGGAAAACGGGCAAAATTGGGGAAATTGGGGAAAATCGGGGGAAATCGGGGGAAAACGGGGAGAAATCGGGGGAAAATGGGCAAAATCGGGAAAATCGGGGAAAATCGGGGCATTTTGGGGAAAATCGGGGAAAATCGGGGGAAATTTGGGGCATTTTGGATGAAATTTGGGGCATTTTGTGTGAAATTTGGGGCATTTTGGGTGAAATTTGGGGAAAATTTGGGGCATTTTGGGGAAATTTGGGGAAAATAGGGGCACTTTGGGGAAATTTGGGGCATCTTGGGTGAAATTTGGGGAAAATCGGGGCATTTCGGGGCATTTCAGGGAAAATCGGGGAAAATCTGAGCATTTTGGGGAAAATTGGGGCATTTTGGGGGGAAATTTGGGGCATTTTGGGTGAAATTTGGGGAAAATCGGGGCATTTTGGGGAAATTTGGGGCATTTTGGGGCACTTTGGGTGAAATTTAGGGAGGTTTGGGGGGGGATTGGGATAAATACGGGAGGTTTTGGGGGATTTTGGGGAAAATTGGGGCATTTTTGGGGATTTTGGGAGAAATTTGGGGAAAATTGGGGAGGTTTGGGATAAATATAGGAGGTTTTGGGGCGATTTCGGGGAAAATTGGGGCATTTTGGGGCATTTTGGGTGAAATTTGGGGAGGTTTGGGATAAATAAGGGGGATTTTGGGGATGTTCTGGGGAAGTTTTGGGGGATTTTGGGGTGGTTTGGATGTTTTGGGGTGTTTTGGGGTGTTTTGGGGTGTTTCTGGGTGGTTTTTGGGTGTTTTTGGGGTGTTTTTGGGTGTTTTTGGGGTGTTTTTGGGGTGTTCCTGTGTGTTTTTAACCCCTTTTTGCCCGCAGGGTCCCACCCGTACCCCCCCGGGCCCTACGGGGGTCGCGGCAGCTACGAAACCTTCCGGGGTCAGGGGGGGGCCGGGGGGGGGTACCTGAACAAACCCCGCAGCAGGTGAGCGGGGGGACCCCGGAAACGGGGAAAAAACCCCGAAAATGGGGAAAATACCCCAAAAACGGGATCGGGGACCCCAAAAATGGGATTGGGGACCCCGAAAACGGGGAAAAAAACCCCGAAAACGGGATCGGGGACCCCGAAAACGGGGGAAAAAACCCCAAAATCGGGATTGGGGACCCCAAAAATGGGGGAAAAAACCCCAAAATTGGGATTGGGGACCCTGAAAATGGGGAAAACCCCAAAAACGGGATCGGGGACCCCGAAAACAGGGAAAAAACCCCAGAAACGGGATCAGGGACCCCAAAAATGGGGAAAAAAACCCCGAAACGGGATCGGGGGCCTCGAAAACGGGGAAAAAAACCCCGAAATCGGGATTGGGGACCCCAAAAATGGGGAAAAAACCCCAAAATCGGGATTGGGGACCCCAAAAATGGGGGAAAAAACCCCAAAATCGGGATTGGGGACCCCAAAAACGGGGAAAAAACCCCAAAATCGGGATCGGGGACCACAAAAACGGGGAAAAAACCCCAAAATTGGGGAAGGGGTTTGGCCTTGGAGGGTCCTGATCCGAATTTGGGGGACCCCCACCCAGTTTTGGGGTCCTGTGGTGATTTGGGGGGGTCTGACCCCGATTTTGGGGCGTTCCATCCCAATTTGGGGGCGTTTCAGAGCCCTGGGATGAACCATTCGCTTTTGGGGCGTGGGGAAATTGAGGGGTCCCTTTTTGGGGTGGCTTTGGGGGTCCTGGGTGGGTTTTGGGGTCCGGTCCTTGTTTTGGGGTGCATTTTGGGGGTCTGTTGGGTTCTGTCTGTTTCCTGTCTGTGTTTTTGGGGTCCAGGCAGTTTTTGGGGTGTATTTTGGTTTTTCTCTCTGTTTTTGGGGTGTATTTTGGGTTTTCTCTGTGTTTTTGGGGTGTATTTTGGGGTTCTGTCAGTTTTCGGGGTGTATTTTGGGGTTTTTTCTATTTTTGGGGTGTATTTTGGGGTCCAGGCAGTTTTTGGGGTGTATTTTGGGGTTCTCTCTGTTTTTGGGGTCTATTTTGGGTTTTTTCTGTTTTTGGGGTGTATTTTGGGTTTTTTCTGTGTTTTGGGGTGTATTTTGGGGTCTTTCTGTGTTTTTGGGGTGTATTTTGGTTTTTTTCTGTTTTTGGGGTGTATTTTGGGTTCTGTCTGTTTCCTGTCTGTGTTTTTGGGGTCCAGGCAGTTTTTGGGGTGTATTTTGGTTTTTTCTGTGTTTTTGGGGTGTATTTTGGGGTTCTCTCTGTCTCCTCTCTGTGTTTTTGGGGTCCAGGCAGTTTTTGGGGTGTATTTTGTTTTTTTTCTGTTTTTGGGGTGTATTTTGGGTTTTCTCTGTGTTTTTGGGGTGTATTTTAGGATCCAGGCTGTTTTTGGGCTGTATTTTGGGGTTTTCTCTGTCTCCTGTCTGTGTTTTTGGGGTCCAGGCAGTTTTTGGGGTGTATTTTGTTTTTTTTCGGTTTTTGGGGTGTATTTTGTTTTTTCTCTGTGTTTTTGGGTTCTGTCTGTGTTTTTGGGGTGTATTTTGTTTTTTTTCTGTTTTTGGGGTGTATTTTGGTTTTTCTCTGTGTTTTTGGGGTTCCTGACGCCGCTGTCCCCCCTCCCCAGGATGGTTCGTGGGGACCCCCGGGCCATTGTGGAGTATCGGGACCTGGACGCGCCCGAGGACGTGGATTTCTTCTGACCCCGCCCCTTTTGATACGGCCCCGCCCCCCGGACCCCCCAATAAAGGAGCACCCTCAGCGCCGGGGCCGTTTTGGGGCCAATTCGGGGATTTTTGGGATTTTCGGGATTTTTTGGGATTTTTTGGGATTTTTTTTTTGGGTTTTTTTGAGCGCAATAATGGCGGCGCCACCCCGAGGCCCCGCCCCGTGACGTAATGAAGGCGGGATTGCAACTCGATCGTTTATTGGTTCTCAATGTCGGCGCAGCGGCCAATCAGCGGCGGGATTGAGGCTCGCCCAATCAGGATGCGGGCAGCAGAGGAGGCGGCGCGCCATTGGCTGTCGCCCAGCAACAGCCGTGACGTCAGCGTGACCGCGTTCCCGCGCCCAATCAGCGGCGAGGGCGCGACGGCGCCGTTCTTAAAGGGGCAGCGCCCGCGGGAGACCCGGCGCCGGTGCTGTCCACTTCCGGTCACTCCCGGGGGCCCCGTGTCCACTTCCGGTCACTCCCGGGGGCCCCGTGTCCACTTCCGGTCAATCCCAGTCTGTCCCAATGATTCCAGCCCCTCCCAAACCCTCAAAACCCCTTAAAAAACCCCAAAACCTCTCAAAAAACCCCAGAAATGCCCTTAAAAAAAACCCATAAAAACCCCAAAACCCCATAAAAACCCTTAAAAAAAATCCATAAAAAACCCCAAAACGCCTCAATTCCCCCCAAAACGCCTCAATTCCCCCCAAAACGCCCCTCCCCCTCCCCGCTGCTGCCCCAGCCCCTCCCCCAGGGATTTTTTGGGGCTCTCCGGGGATTTTTGGGGTCCCCCCGGGGGTTTTCAGGCGATTCCCGCTGCCCCCGCCGGGTTTTGGGGTGTTTCAGGGAGGTTTTGGGGTGTTTTGGAGTGTTTTGAGCAGTTTTGGGGTGATTTAGGGTGGTTTTGGGGTGTTTCAGGGCGGTTTTGGGGAGTTTTGGAGTGTTTTGAGCAGTTTTAGGGCAGTTTTAGGGTGGTTTTTGGGTCAGTTTGGGGTGTTTTAGGGTCCCTAGAGGGCCATGGCCGCCCAGCCCAGGATGAGCAGGGACAGTTTGGGGGTTTTAGGGTGGTTTTAGGGTGATTTTGGGGTGTTTTAGGGTGATTTTGGGGTGATTTTGGGGTGTTTTAGGGTGGTTTTGGGGTGGTTTTGGGTCAGTTTTGGGTGTTTTGGGGTCTCTAAAGGGCCATGGCTGCCCATCCCAGGATGAGCAGGGACAGTTTGGGGTGATTTTGGGGTGTTTTAGGGTGATTTTGGGGTGATTTAGGGTGATTTTGGGGTGTTTTGAGCAGTTTTGGGGTGTTTTAGGGCAGTTTTAGGGTCTCTAAAGGGCCATGGCCGCCCATCCCAGGATGAGCAGGGTCCCCCCCAGCGGCGCCGCCCGGTTGAGTTTGGGGTCCCCGGTGAGGCCGTGCAGGTAAAAGGGGGCACAGAAGAGCCCCAGCCCCGCCAGCAGCAGCGACCCGGCCTGGGGAGGAATTGGGGGAAATTGGGGGGAATTCGGGGAAATTCGGGGGGAATTTGGGGAAATTCGGGGGATTTGGGGAAATTCGGGGGGATTTGGGGGGATTCGGGAAGGATTCAAGGAGTTTAGGGGGGATTTGAGGGGGAACCGAGGGGTTTAATGAGGATTTTGGGGGGGATTCGAGGGGTTTAAAAGGGATTTTGGGGGGAATTGGGGGGGTTTAAGGAGGATTTGGGGGGGATTTGGGGGATTTTGGGGGGATTTGTGAGGTTCAAAGTGGGATTTGGGAGAGATTTGAGGGGTTTGAGGAGGGGGAAGAGGATTTTGGGGGATTCAGGGTGATTTAGGGGGATTTGGGGGTTTAAAAGGGATTTTGGGGGGAATTCGAGGGGTTCAAGAGGGATTTGGGGGATTTTGGGGGGATTTTTGGGGTTTAAGGAAGGGGAAGGGGAGCTGGAGGGGATTTGAGGGGTTTAAAGGGGGGTAGAGGGGATTTGGGGGGTCCTGGAGGAGATTTGGGGAAATCTGGAGGGGATTTGGGGAGGTTTTGGGGGGGTTGAGGGGTCCCGAGAGGGCAAAAAGGGGAATTTGGGGGAATTTGGGGGGATTTGGGGGATTTGGGGAATTTGGGGATTTTGGGGGGATTTATGGGGTTTAAGGAAGGGGAAGGGGAGCTGGAGGGGATTTGGGGAGGTTTTGGGGGGGTTGAGGGGTCCTGAGAGGGCAAAAAGGGGAATTGGGGGAATTTGGGGGGATTTGGGGGATTTTGGGGGATTTTGGGAGAAGGGCATGGGATTTAGGGGAGCTGGGAGGGTTTGGGGTGGTCCCAGGGGGGATTTTGGGGTGAATTCGGGTGATTTTGGGGTGAATTCGGGGTGAATTCAGGGATTTTGGGGTGAATTGGGGGGGGTTTAGGGTGAATTTGGGGTGATTTCGGAGTGTTTAGGGGTGAATTCAGGGATTTTGGGTGATTTCGGGGTGTTTTGGGGTGATTTCAGGGTGATTTTGGGGTGTTTTGGGGTGAATTGA